>NW_005187403.1:5822110-5823483 GCF_000239375.1 Pundamilia nyererei | reverse complement strand
CACTGCGCCGTAGTAACATGGATTAACCACTATGTGTCGCTCATGTCGCTGATGTAAACGAACATGTGAATCACAGCGCCGACTGGCGGCCCTTCGTGCTATATGCATTAAATAACAACACAACAATACAACAATTTAAAATAAACTTGCAATGCTTACAATAGAGTACTCTTATACAACGCTATTGCTAATTATATTAAAATATATTTCCCCAACATTTCCTTTTGTACTTCATATGATTAAGTACTGCTGGTTAAATCTAATGATATGCTAAGAACAGTCATGTGAATAAAGTTCAAATAAAAGCATCCGACCAGAGCAGATACAGTGTATATTACATACTGAAAGAGCTTCCATCCCTTGCTGTCTTGTCAGACAGAATAGATGTCCTCATTTTGTCCAATCACCAAGTCGGGACTTGCTTTAGGGGGTTGCAAGCAGAGGTGAAAGAAGGAGGCCTACTTATAGATTTTACTTCAGTAAAAATAGCAAAGCAGCCACCAACAGTCATTTTCTTATTGTTATTACAGATGCATGAGCAGATTTCTACCTACTATACTTCAATGTATTGCATCATGATTATTCACCAGAAGTATCTGAGAAATGGTGAATTTTAGATGATTATTAAAAGAATAAATGCTTTAATAAATGCTTTGAACACACAGTTCTGCTGTTTACTGAAATATGTACAAATACACATAGAAATACACTATATAAAGGAAACACAGTTTGTACTGTTCTAACAAGTTTGAAATTCAATATTTGGTATGACCACATTTATCCTTTTCTTCTAATTTCTTTAAATACTCTTCTGGAATATTTCTCTAGGTTCCTTGCAGGACATTTAAAGCTCTTCTTTGGATGTTGACTGTTTTCTTTTTCCAGTCTCTGTCAAGATGATCCCACATTTGTTCAATAATGTCAAGGTGCGGGTTACAAAGCTGCCTCCTAACTCAGAGCAAGCAGACGGTTCAGTCACACGAGTAGGACATGAGCCTCCTTCCATCTATAAAAAACACTTCGGTGGCTGCCTGATGATTGCATTTCATTTAACAACTGCAGTCTGACTTGGACTGTGAGCAATTACTCTCAGACAAATTTTTGAAGTTTTTAAAATAATTGCTGTCTCATTTCTGAATGCAGACAGATTACCAACATGTCACCATCAGTCTGAATGGCCCTTTGTCAAGCTGGCTGCCAGCTGGTTGTATTCTGGTTGTATTCCTTTAGAACAGAAAGACTGCTGAGCGAAAATTTAATAAATTAGTTAAATATTAATTAGACAGCAAAAGAAATGTGAGCTTTGATGATTTATCACAATATCAACATTTCACGCAATTGCCAACTTGACCTCATTCAACTTGTTCGCCGAC
>NW_005187403.1:5762592-5821676 GCF_000239375.1 Pundamilia nyererei | reverse complement strand
AAAGGGCGAACACTGACAACAAATTGTCCTTCTCTTAGTCAGTGGGTGCACAGTGTGCTGCTAAAAATGATTTTGCATACTCTGGATGTTCCACTTCCGAGGAAGAGAAAGGCAAGTCAGATGTCAGTAGTAGCAAAGGTCTAACAAACATAGCGCTCAGGACTTGACCAACAATCATCGACGCACTCAAGAAACTGAATTTTAACTTTATTTTATTTTCATATATTGTAATGGTACAAAAGGAGAGCCTGAACATTAGGCAAAGTTCAGTTGTCCATTGTTACAGACGTCCCACTTAAAAAGCCAGTGTTCAGTCCACTTGGCAACAATTAGTAAAAGGCCTTGTGATACAGACAGTGCTGAGTGAAACAAGTCCGTCCATCCAACTTTTAGTTTACATTTAACGTGATCGCTGCTTAGGTTTAAAAGCATTCCTTCCAGTATCAACGCACACATGGTTTCAAATGAAATGGATGGAAATGAACCGTTTTCCCTGATCCACAGGCATCAGAATACAGAGATGAATTGTACAGAGCAAATACAATCATGATTTATGTTCCATACACAGGCAGAAATATAATGCAACCACGGCAGTTTAAGAAAAATCTAGGGCGATGAAAAGGAAATGAAACTGTCTGGAAATGTACAATCTTGGGAAATATTAACAGATGATATACTGATGTACACAATGCCCACACTGGAGGGTGAGCTCACCTCCATTTACAGTAAGTCAAGATTGTCGAGAGTCGTTTCTGCTCAGTTGTGAAGTCCTGTTTTGTTTATTCAAAAACAGCAGTGTCCAAAGGGAAACCAGCAGCAATATGAATGATGATTATGAGCAAGAATAAACTGACCAGTCACGCTGCTTCACACAAACATTGCTTAAGTGATACATAATTTAGAAACACACAAAAGGAATTGGGAAAAGCTGGAAAATAACAAAAAAGAAGAAGAACAAAAACAAGAAAAGCTTTTATACGCACTGACTTAATGTGTTTGGGTGAAAATGAGCTGAGACTATATCTGAAACTGCTAGAGTTTTCTTGTAACCAAGGAGCACGTATGAGTCATCAAAACTTCCTCCTTTTGGTTTCCTGGGAATGTCTGACTGACCTTTTCCTCGGACCTTCACCTGATTCACTAACAGAAAAGGGAGTGGGCTGAAAATTAGACGCATGACTCAGAGGGACATGACGGTGAAGGACTGTAGAGCCGAGTCACAGCTCGAAGGACAGAACAAAAATGACCAAGGCAACTCGTCACCATAATATTTGTGCGTATGTGTCCAAACATACGCACGCAAAACAAACAAACCCCCAGATAAAAACATATTCATGAGAATTTTGACAAAGTAGTGTGAGAGAGTGTGAATGAGCACCATCCATCTTCGCGAGTTATACTGACTATACAGGCTCTACTAGGGAATAATTTAGGTTTTTATATATGTCTGAACTCCCAGAACTAATGATGTGACCCACATGTTAAGGCTAAAATTTTATAACAAAAAATGTGCGTACAGTTGTTATCCTTGGGATCAAATCAAGCAACCAGGGCTTTGTAAATCTAAAGTCTGCCATTAAAACACAACAATATTATTGCCCGATATTAGCTAATCGCCAATGTATCGGTATTGGCATTTACAACAGTGTTGCTGATAAATGAAAACTTTAAAAAAAGAAGAGACAGGAGAAACATCCTTCAACCATGTCATGAGTGTTGATGTTGCATAGATTGTCCACCGGAGGGCAGTCTGCAACTTCCCTTTCATCAACGCGTGTTTGGAACGACGCAAACACAACAGCCGCCTGATCCCAGCAGAGCGGAGGTGAATAAATAACGACGCATAAAATACATCAGGAGAATTTGTTTATGTTTAGTGCGTTTGAAAGAGAAAAGAAAAATATTGGAGTATTGGCTTTTTAAGTCACCAAATATCGGTATTAATATCAGCCGTGCCCTGTCTGCCATTAGTACCACTGTACACTGCTTAAGTGCTGTGTGCAAACAGAAAGCTTTACAGACAACCTAAAGCTGACTAAGGCCAGTTATTAGTGCTTTGAAAGTGACACTTTCCTGGAATAAAAACCTTAATTAGCAATAACAGGAACGCTACGTATTGGCAACAATGAAGAACAACATGATACATTGTTTTTAAAAAATAATAACAATCAATAATCAGACTAGATGGGCTAACTCAGAGTAAACTGCCAGTTATAGCCCAACATCATACACATTTCTATGTTACTATATTATTTGCTTGCCTATTTTTGCGGATTGATTGGCAGGCCGGCAGGCCAACAGTCCCTATCCGCATACTTGGCACTGCTCACGTTTATCCCGCAGTATGCAAGCAATTCAATTTAAGCATTCAATCCTTTCCAGGAAAGCTGAGATTTCCTGTGGATGAATCTGTTTCTCTGGCATTATTGCCTTTTTGCTTCCATTTGCAATCTCTGTTGCAATGTTAGCACTAGTTGCTCGTCAGCTCACATAAAGCTAAAGCTCCTATTTGTGCCTTTTAATACTGCATGGGAGCGCTTTACTAGTTCCCCCTACAAGGACATTTGGATTCAGTCAAGGCCTCAGTAAACAAAATATACCGTGAACAAAGGTATAATTGTATCATTAGAGTTAACCTTCCTTTAAAAAGCTTGAATCAAAAGAGAAAAACAGCAGGTAGGAAGAATACGGTACACATGAAACAAACACATTAAATATTTCAGCTATACATTTTACAGCACAAGAAATAAAAAACGAGCCAAGATTGTGATGTTTGCAATCATTCCTGGGGTATAAAGCTTGTAAAATCTAAGGCCATATTAGCTGCAAGAGATGCTTGGCTGGGGTAAACATGGCAGAATTAGTCCAAATGATGCTATTAAATCCAAAGGCCTTAATAAGGAAAGTGTTTCAAGCAAACCACGCATGTTACATTAATTTGGTCCATAGATGGTGGGAATCACATATTGCATGTTCGTTTTCTCTCTCCCTCTCTCTGCAAATGTTTCCCTTCTGTTGTCTGATCTAAATGTTTCTCCACTCTTCCATTTCCTGTTTGTCCTCATCTGTCACTTAGATAAACAGATTACATATAAGTGTCTGCTTTTGAAGCTTGACTCAACTCTTCTCAAACAGGAAGTATCTAAACTTTCCATTATCACATCTGAAGTTCATTTCCTTTGGGAGTCCCACACATGTAAAGCTTGACTAAAGCTTCATAAATCATATGGCGCATTAAAAAAAAGGAATAAAGAAAAGAAGTACCTTCATTCTTGTTCATTTTTTAAGTGTATTATCTACTCGATGTGTGATTAGCAGTATCTATGCTCCATATATTTTACCTAAAAAACCCAAAACAAAACAAAACCAAAAGAAATCCGCTGTGACTTGTAATGCAAGGACAGCTAACCTCACATAATTACATGTAATTACAACATAGCAAAGAAAATAACAATAATATGGGTATAGCTTTGACAATTTCTTTTTAAAATAAATGCAAAACCAAAACTACACGTCTATTGTGCATAACATTGCATTCCAATATTCACAATAAAACAGCCCTTCTCACAGGCCCAAACATAATGCTAATGTATGGTACAATTTAAAAGTACACCAAAATAAATTCTTGGCCTTTTCCCAACACATTACAAGGTGTCATATTAAATCTGATAAAGTAACACACTCAAAAAAAAGTATAATGCTCGTTGAAACAGAAAGATTCAAAGAAAGAAGATGGATTTGTCCACCATAACTTCCCATGCAGTTAACAAACAGCCTGCCTCACAGACTGATGTTATAGTTTAACAACTGCAGGGTATTTAGACATTGAACTGTAGAGTGTGTTCCCATTTGTTTCCACTGAATATTTGACAGCTTTGTTTCTTTGAAGTTCATCTTCTGAGCTAAGGCCTAAGCTGTGAGATCACCCGTGAGATGATTTGCTAATCTTCATCAAGTCATTTTGTCTACGTAAAAAAAATGCCTCAGAGTAAGTCGAGCATAAAGAAAGCCAGAAGGAAAAACAACACGGCGAAGCTTCATGCCTCAACACATCGGCTATCAGTTGCGCTGTCATTTGTTCGATTACATCTGCTATCACAGTGAGGCACGCTGCACCTCATCTGCAGATATAACCGTATAAAACTCAAAGGTGATTTTCAGTCTCGAGGCCAGAGAACGTCAGGCTAACACTCTTCTGTGCATATTTCCTGTTGATAGTAAAGTAGTGATAATCAGCACATTTAGATCACTGGCAAGGTTGAATCGTGCAAGTTTAAATAAACGGGTTTGCTTTGGACAGTTCCTATTGTGGCATGCATACTCAACATCACCTGGATGAAACACTGAAAGGCCACAATACCAAACCACCTTTCATCGCCAAGCTAGGTTATGAGATTATTCCACTGGCAGGCATGAGACAATTCCAAAAGCCATCACTTTCCTGTGCCTGTTGGGCCAGAACTGCTGCATCTCCTTCAAAGTTTCACAAAATTTCACTGCTTCTTCATTCCTCTGATCAAACTTCTCTCCTCTGCAGCTGTCCACAGTGGTTCGGCTCAGGCTTGTTCCTTATCGGCCCTCCACAGCTGCTCTTTCACTTCTGAGGGAAGCGTGTTGAACAGGTCCTCCTCCACCACCAGGCTGCTCTTCTTCAACAGTCGGCACTCACCGAGCTCCACCGGAAGACACTCCAGACGGTTCCCTCGCAGCTCCAGCTGAGTCAGCCCGGTCAGTTCCCCAAAACGTGACGGTAGAGTCTGCAAGCAGTTGTTCCCCAGATTCAGAGTACGAAGTTTCTTACACTGGAACAGCTCTGGGGGCAACGTCTCAATCTGAAATGGAGAGGAAAGGAGGAGGTTGCAGTTACCCTGGCCTGCTGAGGCAGTTACTAAGCAAAACATGTTTCACATAATAAGCAGCTCAGTTGTAGATCACATTAATTTCAGATGCTAACCAATTAAAACTACGACAAACAGGCAGGATCACAGGAACAAAATCAAAACTAGGTTAAATCTAGGCCTGCAGTTATATATGGGTGAACACGGTGCAGGCCAGTATCGACTTTGGTGACTGCTATGAGCAGATCCAACATTTACTATAGCAACTTAAAGACGGTTAATAACGAGATAAAAGACTTTTAAACAGCTGGGTTATTTTAATTATGATAACCATAAAATAAAGCATCTGTATTGGCGACAGACAAGCAATCTCTTGCTGCCACCTCCAAAACAGCATTGAGTTAAATGTGACTTGATTGGTTCAAATGTTTTGCCAGGTTTGGTTAATTTCAGCTGTTCTTGGATGCCGGCTCTGAGAGTTGAGTATCACACCAGTAAACAGAATCTAGGCATCATTTTAGATTACTTGTAAACTTTTGTTAAAGCCTTATTACACAATTCTACTAAATATAACTACTGTGTGCATTTTTAACCAGCTTAGTTTAGGTAGCTGGAGTGCTAGCTATTAACAAAGAAATTTTTCCTATTACTCAGGATCAACCGAGCAGAGCACAGCTGATGTTTAGACAGCTGATGTTTTATTCAAATCTTACCCTGATACTACATTCATGTGTTTGACCAATCAATGTATGCAACCAGGTCTTTCGAAGCTTAGCTAAAAAAAACATTCCCACGTCCCATGGGTTTTGCACTCAACAATAAAGCTACGGGTTGACAGAACAATTTTACATCTGATTACGAATTTTACGCAGGATGCCCTTCCTGACACCACCCCATAAAGAGGCTAGTCTCCATTCTGAATTGACCCAGCGATTTACACTATGGAGCAAACACCCAATACTACGTAAAACTGGAATTTAATCTGACTCAAATGTGATATTTAGAACAATAAAATAACAGTGGGTTTGCGATGTAACCACCAGAACGTGATACAGGCAAAGAATTTCACAATTTGTGCATGTCTGCTAAAGACTTAAAGGTTTGAACAAATTTAGGACTTGAGTTTACTTTGTGTACCATGAACCTCTGTTTGAAAACAACAATGCAGTCACACTCTGTTAAAAACTTCTAAACATTAAAAACCTTTTTTTTTATTTGGATAGATAATGTGCTGGAAGTTTAAAGAGGATTTTAAGGAAAAGAGGCCCCGAGAGCCCAAAACATCAAAAGGACCCCATTTAATGGAGCTATTTGTAGCCGCACACAAACCTGCTGGAAGCTATTTTCAGCATGCAAGCGCAGTAGAAAGTCTAGTAAAACAGCAGTAATAATAACCTTTACTGAAAAACACATGATGCTGTATGCATTCTCAGTGTTCAAAACAGTATTATCAGGAGAATTCACCAAGTGTTTCTTTAAATTCTCACAGTAAACAAATGTGAATGAAATGCCCCAAAGCAAATAACTGAGTTAAAGCTTAAATGATCTCCTTCATCAGAAACCACAGGCTTCAATCCAACTGTGAATTTTTAGCATGATTGAACATGTTAATGAAAAATAACCAAGTTTATGATAATCTGCCACCTTAACACAGTGAGGGAGGCTAGATTTGTGGAGAAAAGCGACACATTATACAAATAATACCATATACACTTTGTAATAAATACATAGCAATGACACATTTTGGTCCGCTTGGAGTTCACTTGGATTTTTTTGTGTGTGAAAAGAAGCCAAACCACAGGAAAAAGCTACAAGTTTACAAATTCATCAACTAATTTAGACCAGCGTAAACAAACTATAAAAGCGCCCTTAGACAAAGACTTGGACAGCTGTCAATATACCTGGGTGGTCCACCTAAGTAAAGTCTTTGTATGGGAAGCACTACAGTCCTACTGTTATCTTCAAAGGCATAATTCTACACCAAGAACATGTAGATATTTATAATGGCTGACCTTGGTCAACAACTTATCGGGTTTTTAAGCTAACCTTACTGACATCTATGAGAAAGATAAAGGGGTGGAAACATGACTGCAGAATGAGAGAACTTGATAACTTTTACTACACTTTGAATCACCTTGTTGTTGAATTGTGCTATACAAATAAACTTGCCTTGCCTTACAATGAATAATTTAAGAAATTCTTCGCTACTCACCCTGTTTGCTGTCACTGCAAAATACTGCAGGTTCTGGAGGAAGCCCACATCTGGGTGGATGCTGGTCAGATTGTTGTGGCTCAGGTCTAAGAAGCGCAACTTGCGGCAGAAGAAAAGCTGGCTGGGGATCCTCTCTATCTTGTTCCTATTCAAATAGAGCCTTTCCAGGTTGGTGAGTGTTCCGATCTGAATGGGGATATAGGCAATCTGGTTGTACCACAGCTTCAGGCACACGAGGCGGTGCAGGTGCTGGAAGCTGATGATCTCCTCTATTGTCTTCAGATTGTTGTCCTTCAGGTCGATTTCCTGCAGGTTGTGCAAGCTAAAGATGGAGTGCGGAATACGTTCGAGATCGCAACGAATGAGCTCCAGCTCAGTCAGGTTGACCATTTTCTTCAGGCTGTTGAGCACCATTAGTTTGGTGCCCTCATTGTTGATGGAGAGCTTCTGAAGGTGCACACCCACATCCGTTACCACCTGGGGAAGCTTAGTGAGGTTGCTCTTAAGCCGTAGCACTTTGAGACTTTTGAGCTCTCGGAGCCCATCGATGACAATGTAACGATTATTCTCAGCACTCAGGTTCCCGGTTAAATGCAGCTCTCTGAGATTCTTCAGGCTGTAGATCCACAATGGGATCTCCTTGATATCAGTGAACTTAATGTGGAGGGACTTCAGATTCTCTCTTAGAAAGGCCAGAGCTGGAGCCTCAATTTTAGCCGGGGTGTGATAGAGCCACATTTCTTTTAGGTTGGAAAGCTGGGCGATGATTGGAGGGATAGTAACATCTGGAATAAGTTCCAGCTTGAGCACCTCTAGTTCAATCAGATCAAACACCGTGTCTGGAATCCCGCTGAGCATGAAGAGGTGCAGCTCCAGCTTCTCCTGGGAGTTCTTGGTGATACGCTGCCGTAGCTTCTCCAGTGTCCACTCATTGTTCAGGTTGAGTTGCCTCAGCTTGTTTTCACTCACCTCTGACAGAAACACAGCAAAGCGCTTGGAGTAAAGAGGGTCATACTGATCTATCATGTGCAGCATGAAGGCAAAGTCGTTCTTTACATCTGGGATGTCACTGTAACTGCTTTCCTCACGGATTGCTTCAAAGGAGTATCGTTTCAGGGAGCGGCTGAGCATCCAACAAAGAGTGTACATGCAGATGAGTCCATAAACTACCACCAGGGAGATGTAGAAACAGGCCAAAATCCTGAAAAGAGTTGCTAACGGATGGGCGCAATGGAACGAGCTGTACCCGGTTAGATTCTGAATATTCTCTGTGCACAGCACATTGAAGCTGATGTGTTTTACATAGTGGGCTGTGTAGCCAAATATCAGTATAAACTTTATTACCTTGATAATGGTCTGACGTATGTAAAGGCGGTACACTATATCACCCTCCTCTACATGTATTCTGAACTTTTTAACCTTTTCAAAAAGGGCCTTGGCCTGCTCCCCTTCCTTTTTATCTAAAACTCCAGTTTCAGAGCGATCAACAATTCCTTGTTCAATTCTGGTCTTTGTTCGTTGGAGCATGGGCACACTGGCCTCAACATCCTCGCTCACGTTTGAGGCCTTCTTGTCCATTGAACCGTTCATTTTCCCCACAGGCTTGGGGTCGCTCTCCTCCACCACGGTCTCAGACAAAGCTCTCGTTGTCCACGGGGAGTCGAAGCACTTGAGGAGGATGGAGACAAAATGCTCCACTTTAGAACTCGTGCGGGGGAACTTAAACCAGAAGTTGCTGCAGGCCAGGAAGATTAGAGTGTGGAGTAGCACCAGATAGGGGAAATATTTGGCAAACCAGTGTAGTTTTTTCTCATAGCAGACTGCGTCTACATAGTTATACTGATGTCGGTCAAGGTCATACTGAATGCCTTTGGGTTCCGGTGCGTAGTGGGTGGTCAGATTCGGCATGGGCATGACTTCGCACGAGTCATTAACGACCCACTTGCAAGGCAAGCAGATCATCTTGTCCTGTGTGACCTGCAGTGTCCCGCCGAACACCGCAATCATCAGCATGACGATTGAGATGTAGTCTGTGAAAACGTCCCACCATGGCTTCAGGATGCGGTACGCTGGCTGGGTGTCAGCAAAGTATCGGAGCTCTGTGACGGGAATCATGATGGTTTATCTAAAAAAGCAGAGACAACAGAGGATTAGTTCATGACATGTTAGGTTAAACTGTGTTTTGAAAACCTTAATGCTGTGGGGCAAAACTTTGTATAAATTACACTCAAAATATTATTCCTGCCTGTTGGCAGCTGACTGTGGCAGCTGGTTGTGAATATTTTAAGCTTTTTCCTTATGAAATCCAGTTGAATAGCTGTTTTTCTTTGATAGCTTCTATGCCAGTTTCTGGGATTAAGCCAACCATTGTTTTCATTAGGAATTAATCCTCTAATTATTTCCTCATTCATTATTTCTAAAATGCCATGAAATAGTGAAGAATGTCCACTATGGTTTCCTGAAAGAATACATTTACAAATTACACTCCAAAACTATGACACAGTCAATTTACAAATACATAAACCAGAGAGAGTCTGATGGTGCACTGGAGAAGCAAATGTTTGGATGTCTTGTTTTTTTGCATGAAATATGATTCAAATTATTAAACCATCTATACAGTGGAAACCCATATTCCCAACAGCAATCAAACATATTTGCCACAATGTGTCTTGGAGAATATCACAGCACTGAAAATAGTACTAAATGGATACCATAATAGCATCACCATTTCATATAGCAGGATAAACACAATCCTTTCATTTTACACTGCACAATTGGAAGGAAGCTTGCTTTAGTCTTGCCTTCTTGCTCTTATGTTATGTCAATATTGATGTGAATATTTTAAAAAGTCAGACAGCAAATTAATAAATGCCACACACACAAATAGCACTAACTTACAATTTGCCTTTTATCCTGATGTAGCCCAACACGCACCTATGAGCAAAGAAGTGGAGGTTACCAGACTAGAAACACACAAAACACGATAGTTCTGATAGCTATTTGTCCTACAACTAAACAAAAGATCCTCTGAGCATCTTGCATGGGATACAGCACATTGCAGAGGCAATAGCAGCACAGACCCCGAAGCAGGCATGTTCATACAGACTCGGTGTCTCCACCTGTACTGCTACGTAGCCCTTTCTCAGAATGAATACGTTTTAACATGTTACTCCTTACAGAAAGGGCCACGAAGGAATGTATTCTCCCAAGAAGCTATGTAAAATCCTGCAAAACCAACAAATTTCCTGATTGTTTTCCCCCAAAAAGTGAACAATCCAAACAAGCAGGAATACTTAAATTAAAATCAAGAAAAACAACTTGAAAATGGATGCTAAACCCATTACTGAACACAAAGCTGCTGCTGGTCCCACGAAAACACAAATCCCCCAAAGTGAAAAACTCCTGAGGCTTGAGTATGTGTGTAAAAACCACAATCAGGCATCTTTTTCAAACAGTAAATAACAATAGACTGAACAATAAAAAAATAGAGCAGTCAAAGCAGCTTTTTTTCACAATTCAAGATGTTTTAAAGGATCATATTAGCCCAAGTATAACCTCCTACACAGAAATACAGTTTCATGTGGACACAAATCTGATAGTAGAAGAAGAAACAAATCAACTGTAATAGTACTACTTATTTTTCTTCTTATAACAGTAAGGAAGAATCAAAAACAACAAAAACTGCATCTCCCTGTTTGTTCAACCACCCCCTACCTTATGAAAGAAGATAGCTGCGCAAGTCCTCACAAAAACGCATTGTTTTTTATCCAGTTCAAACCAGAATGGCAGCGGAGTCGCTGTTGGCCTCCTTCGTTAGGCTTCTGCTTTGCTTTAACACAGAAATTACAGCAGACTGAGACGCCAACAGCTGCCACAATACCCTTAACTGTAACCAGTCAGATGGTGTTATTCCACAACAGGCTATCTTTGACTCCAATGCAGTGTACACTTCCCTGTACCACAACAGATTCATAACAAACCCAAAAGCATTTGACATGCTCAACTTTAAAATGTGACAGATGGAAATTCTGGTTTTGCAATACAGTGAAACTGCTGCATATTTTCACTTTCGTGTCTTGAAGTCATTGGTGTGTCGCTTAGATCACAAGTTTGCCACAATAAGCTCATATAAACTCCAAGTTCCATGTAACATAAACTAATTGCCAAGATCTTCCAAGAATTTCACACCAGGCTCTGAAATAACCCTAACAATAATAATGGATGATCCGGTGAGGTCACAATGTACCACTAATATCTTTAATTCAAAAGAACATCCGAGGTTTGTTTCACTTCATCCTGGCACAGGAAAATAAACACCAGTCTGCAAGCAGCTTACCTTGAACCACACTACACTTCTCCAAAATCATCCCTCTAATAATTTCAACCAAGGACTTCTCTGAGGAACTAAGGACTTCCTGTCACTATCCCTGGTGTAAAATAAAAAAGGTCAAGACAGGATAATATAGTGACTGTGTTCTTTCTTGTTTGCTATGTTACCGCAGTACATTTCTCCTGATTTTCTTTCTCAAACAGAGATGCCTTTGTGCAGGCGAAGTGCAGGTGAACCTGACCACCGAAACAGGCAGTGTATTACAGAGCCAGAAATAATTTCCCTCAAGGACACTAGTGTCCATTTGGTTTGTCACAAAAACAAATGGACATGCCTCTTTTGCAGTATATAATGGACTTTCCTTTAAAATAACCCCAAGCAACCCCAAGTAGCTTTAAGTGATATCTGACAGCTAATCTCCAAAAACTAAATGAACTCCAGTGAGGGGAAAAAAAAACCTTCCTGTGGGGCTTAAACTTAAAATCCCACAGGAATAAGTCGCAGGTTCGTATGGGTGCCACTCCCTACTGCTCCTTAGGATAGATTTTTGGTGGTAGGCATACTTTAATACCAACAACTTTCCAAAGACCTTAAAAAAATAAAGGACTGAAGGACTTTCTAAGGACTTAAGGGCATCATCAATGTACACATACAGGCAGCGTAGGACAAAAGTGTGCGTAGTGCAAAGATCAGAGCACAGCATGCAATCGTGAAAGAGATGAGAAAAACCCCAAAATGATAACAAAAGAAAAAGAAAAGGAAAAAGAAAAACGTGCTATAATCTTTGTTATGTGTCCATGATGAGAAAACACTGAACAAGATGGTGTTAACGATGGACAGCATGTCTCCAATGTGATTTGAACCCCACTGAATGTGCACATGACACCTTTGGGAGAAACTTTTAGTAGACAGAAGAGACAAAGTTGAACTTGTTGGCAAAGATAAACAACATACTTTGAGGGAAAAGGGCACTCTATACTAAGGCTTAAAGCTCAACTCAACTAGGCTGGATATTTAAAAGCTGATATGATTTTTGAATATTCAAATAGTAATTAAAAAATGAGATACTTTATGCCTTAATAATTCCTTGGGTTTTTTTTACTGGCATTTGCAAGGATATAATACACTACTATCACCCAAAAGGGATGGTAATGCACATGCAAAGCCAAATACAGTGAGAGCTGTCAAAAACCTTCAAATAGAACTTAAAAAATAATGCAGCAAAGCTAGCATATCACAAGTTTGCCACAACTATACAACAGTCATCAGAGAGGAGTATGTTGGAAGGATGTCTTTGTAGAATATTATATTTGATTAGAAATGCCTGTTAATCCAAACCTTGAAGCAGGGTGGAGGTAGCATTATGGGTTGGAGCTGTTTTGCAAGTTCAGAAGACTTTCCAATCGAAAACACTGAATTTAATTTTTGTGTTTAATTCAGCAGTCTACGAGCAGAAGATTTTGAAAGGCTGGGTCATACAACAGAACACTGATTCAAAACATATAAAAAAAATACAGATAAGCCCATGTCTCAAGCCACCACGAATTTCTTTAAATGTTGCTTCCAAGGAGCCAGACTTTATTGTAACTGTTTAAAGTGGTTATGAGCAACAATTCTCCAGGCTTTCTGAACGTTTTTCAAAACTTTTTTCTTAACTAACTGGCTGCTTTTTGATTGATTGAGTATCTGAGTATTTTTAGAGAAATTATTTTCATTTATTTGTTTATTTATTTCACTTAACACTGACAAGCATAAACAAGACACCTAACTCAAGGGATGAACGAGTGTTGTGTCTACACATAGCAGACAACTTAGCAACAAACTCATTTTAAATTGCATCTTTCGACAGTTCGTTACTATTTTTGCTCCAAGTTGATTGCCAAATAGCCATTAGCTAAAAACTTGGCATACGTCAGCATGAAGAAATTGCACAAGCGGAGGACAAAAGAAGAAGTTTCAGGCATAAAAATAATTTTGCAGTATACGAAAATGAAAAAAAAATGCAGCAAAGAAGCCATTTTTAAGGAAGGGAAACAGGGAGAAAAAGCTGAGGTAGATATGAGCTCAGCTAAAAATCAGCGACAGCTGGTCTTATAGAGTGATGAATTTGAAGCTTTGGGGTCAAAGTGTCATAGGAGGAGGTCAGGAGAGAGGTACAACTGGGAGTATGTACAGCCAAAACACGGTGGAGGCTCAGTCATGGTTTGGGGTTGCATTTCAACAAGGGGTGTTGGGAATCTTATCAAAACTAATGGAATTATGAAAGCACAAAAGTGCCCCTAGATTTTGATCCACGATGCAATACCAGCAAACATCCTAGAAGAGCTTTGCATGTAATTCCAGAAGAACTATTCCTGAAGACTACCCATAGAAATTACAAGAAAGCTACCTGTGAGATATCAGGTAGTGTTGAAGAACAAAGGTAGACATACCTTTGTTAGAAGGGGTGGCTTCTAATGATCTTAGAAGCCACCCCTAAAGAAATGAGGTGTGGTACAACACTTGCACAGTAATGACATCTCACTCATGACTGTGTCTTTCCAGTTAAGATTATGACGGCCTATTAGCGTAACTTAGCAGAAGACCACATCACAACTAATTAATTCTGGTTAATTTCTTGCAACTGTACACATGTGGACAGAAAGATGGACAGATACCAGTGCTGCCAGCACTTATTGCAGGCAGGAAGTTTTATTACATTCACTTAGATTGATACACGCTATAAACTCCTCTGTGTTTGAAACATCTCTCAATATTCCCTTGGCAACTACTTCACAAATTTCCATTTAAGTGCCGCAAATATTTATAGGACCTCCAAAGCAACAGAGAGCATCACTTTACTAACGTCTTCTACGCCCTGTTATCACGTACCATACAGCAGAGATGACTAAGGAACAGCGTGTTTTGGATCCCTTCATCAGTTCACAGTTGTTGAAAGTATTACACCCAGATCTCAGGGTTGTGTCAACAGCATCCAGTCCAGGCTTGTTGCTCCAAATGTGCTGGAGTTGAATATCAATTTTAAGCGACAAAAATCAGCTTTTTTCCACCATATTTTGACACTGTGTGGTACAAATAATGTATCATTTGAAGATAATGAGGTGAGAAATCATATATGAAAAGACTAAATGGTAAATGGCCTGTATTTGTATAGCGCTTTCCTAGTCCTTAAGGACCCCAAAGCGCTTTACACACTCAGTCATCCACCCATTCACACACTGGTGATGGCAGCTACATTGCAGCCACAGCTGCCCTGGGGCGCACTGACAGAGGCGAGGCTGCCGGACACTGGCGCCACCGGGCCCTCTGACCACAACCAGTAGGCAACGGGTGAAGCGTCTTGCCCAAGGACACAATGACCGAGACTGTCGAAGTCGGGGCTCGAACCTTCCGAGGTGAACTCCCAACTCTTGAGCCACGATTGCTCCGACTAATCCTACCTTGGTCCGATTCTAGCTTTTCAAAGGAGGATCCCTGCACTTAACAATTTTTCCAGCACTTCCCAGCACTATGTGGCAATAACTACATAACTATGTGATCTGGATCCAGCAAGTCAAAGACATTGATTAGTTTCCCGTTATTATTTTTCCATTTTAGCTAATACTTAGTAAATCCTGATAAAAGTCTACATAAGGCTGTAATGGGGCAGTTGAGTTGCTAGTCTACATCAGCACTACATATCAGCAGTGACAGTGTTTTCTAAAGCCACAATCCACTCACACTTTATAAAGAGGTCCTTGACCACAAAACTGTTGCCTAGAACGCGGAAAAGAAAATGAAAAGAAAAGAAATTCAGGCCAAAAACTTGAGATCGTTCTTCACAGCCCATTTGTACAAAGCAGAATTATCACAGCTTCCGATCTCAGCCCATCTGCCCAGCCCTGGGGCATCAAATCAAGGGATGGAGAGGACAAGGTCTAACAACTGCTGACTCACAAAGAATGTACACCAGTGATGTCATGCTCTCACACATGTTCACAGTAATGAGAGGTCTGAGACATAAACCGTTTAAAACTACTTTATAAAGACATATCCTGATCTTATAAATTAATCATTCTAACCATATTTGTGTGCCTAGCCTGCCAATGGCAATATTACTACAGCAATGCGATAAAATCATAAGAGCTCTTACATGTATTTTGTGACTCTGTAGTAATAAAAATGAGAAGAAGAACAGCTCCTTATGAACTTAATATCCGAGAAACATCGAGTTACAAAACAGAGCTCTCCTGTTTTCCACTGCATGCACATGCTTTGCGGCTGCTGATGGGAAAACTTCCGTGTTTTAATCTGCTGTTTATAGCTTCAGTGTTTTATCAGCAAAAAACTGTTTGCGCTAAAAATCCCAGAACACCTCGCCTGGCCTTTAGCTATGGACAAAAATGCATTTAAACAGGACCGAGAATATTTCATTAGCTTAAAAAAAATCAATCCGAGGCGGTAACACAGTCGGATAAAATTACATGTAATCCAACCCCCCCAGAGCGACCTTTAGTTAGGTGGTCCTCTCCACAGCAAGAGTCAGCAGAGCAGGGACGGGAAACGATGTCTCATGTCGGTGCTCAGTTAGCAGTCTGCGGCAGCTAACTGGTTATATACCAAACACCCTGAAAAATAACAAAAGACCCACCTGTTTTGCTAAAGCTGGTGTCTCTCGCCTCCTCCGCACTCTGGTGAAACATTTCTCAAACAGGCTTCAGAAGCTGAGGCAGCTCGGACATCAGGCCGGAGCCCCGTTATGCTGCTACGGTAGAAGAAACCCGCAAGAAGGCTAGAGCGGTGCGGGACCGTCGGCTCCCACAAAGAGCTCTGTCCGAGCAGGGACGGGGGAAAGTACAAAATTATACAGTTTTTCAAAATAAAAGCACAACCCTCTCATCTCACTCTCGCTCTGTCTCTCTCACTTCTGTTTTCCCCTATTTTCTTTTAGCTTTCCTTTTTAAGTTTTATTAAATTAGATAAATAGGTTAGTTAATTATCTACTCCCAGTCGGTCGCGGCAGATGGCTGCCCCTTCTGAGACTGTTTCTGCTGGAGGTTTCTTCCTGTCAAAAGGTTTCTTCCCACACTTACCTTACAGTATAAAGTCTGTGAGACAAATGTTGTGATTTGGGGTTATATAAATCAAATTTAATTGAAAAATTGAATTGAATTGAATAGAATAGAAATAAAATTAAATACAACGGAAATGAACTGAACTGAACTACAGCCCTCTTTAAACTTAAGTGGGCCAGTGAAAGTCTGCATTTCTGTAAGTGTAAAGAATTGTAATTACACACTTAACATATCTTAAGATAATAATAAAAAGTGCAATTCATCTTTTCTTTTCTACATGATAAAGAAGGGCTCCTTTGGTACATAAAAAAAACGCTGTCAGTCCATTTGTTTGGGCTTGTAAATTGTAGGAAATAAATGTGTAAAATTACACATTGCTCATTGGTCAGAATGTCCTGTAATTATAAAAGAGAAGGGTTTTGCTAATTGACAAACAAAACACAACTGTATAAGTTATAAATGTGTTAAAAAAATGTAAACAGTGAAAAAATTCAAATCAATACTTTACGCGATCTAACCCCCTTTTTTTTCTTTTTTTTTCTTATTTTTACATTTACAGTAACTTTAAGGGTTTAAAAATAGCAACAACAATAAAAAATCACACTCATCTTCATTCACCAGCAATTTCTTCTTTCGGCTCTTCCACAAATCTCTGCAGTGATTGCACGGTGGAACTGTACATAAATTTTTAATAACTACCCCACATACAGCATCTAATTTCATTGGTACACTTGCACATAAATTTATGGTAGTTTAGGTAGGTCATTCCAAAAATTTTAGATGAACTTGTCACATTTCTTCAATTTTTAAGCTGCCTGGGCTGCTTGTGTCTGTTCATCCACATCCCAGATTGACTTTGGGGCACCTCAAGTCTAAATATTATCGGAAATGTGCTCAACCTCATTCCAAGCATTATATATTCACTTCAGAACAGATGCAAAAAGCCTTCAAATCAAACTTTAGATGGAACTGTTCCCACTGAATAATACATGTTTGCCTAAAGTGAGGGCTTATGAATAAGGTATGAATCCTCCCTGTAATGATCATTTGTGCAGAATATCATATAGTACAGTCCATAACATGTTAATAAATACACGTGGCATAACGTGTTGGGTTTTGAGATTATTTAGCCTACTTCACTTTGTCAGACAATTACTATTAAGTGATTTTTTTGATTCAACAGGTCTGGCAGTAATCAGGCCTAGGTGAAGTTAGTGAAACTGAACTTAGCTTGTGACAAATGTGACAAGTATGAAATAAGAAATTTTCACAGCACTAAAACCTTCTAGTTTAGAAATGTGTTTATTTAGGTCATCTGTATCACAAGTCATACAAGTGAGCCCTGTGCTTGCTCTGTCACAGTAACAAAGAACTATAATACCCAGACACTGCACATGGACCCATCACAGAGACAGTGTGCCACAGAGTTCCACTTTTAAGACATCCATACCTTTTCCTTAACCCACACAGCTCAGTGCATTTGTCATTTGTGCTTATTGCCATTCAATTAACCTCCACAGGCCTGCAGCAGCCTTGGCCACAACCTACTGGAACATTGTAAAAGGTTTTGTTATACATTGTGTCCTTACCGCTTCAATTCCCACTAAAGCCTTGGGAAACAATGAGGTGATGAAAAGTGTCTGTGAACTACTCAGTTAATGCTAATAATATGATATATGATTCTGGATTTGTGAAACAATGGCCATCCCAGAGGTGCAAAATCTGAATCTGAGACATTCAAGACTGTATTGACCCTCATGTGAGTGACTCCACAGAAATGCCTGACCTCTTCAGATATTCAATGCAATTTAAACTTTATTTTTTCTGTCATAAATGAAAAACAACCTTTGCTGTGGAGGGCTTTGCGGTAGGTTTTTGGCAGGTTTAGCTCCTTAGCCAGAGAAGCTGAACTTTGTTAGAATTTCCTTCAGTGTATGCAAACAGAATTTGAACCTGCTAGGTGGTCCAGCTTGGGGTAGTTTGAATAAATAGACATCTGAGATGTTTATTATATAGTAATGCATCGTGCTCATGAAATCGTCAGCTACAGTAAAGCATACTAACACGGGACTAACACAGCAGGAAAAGAATCAGTATTTGTTTATACTGACTGATGAAGGTCTATCAGGAAGTAAGGTGTGGACATAGACCATATCACAAATTCATTGTGTTTCAGAAGTGTTACTTATATTTACAGCTCATTTCTGCAGGGCAACCTGCTTGTGACAAATAAAGCTTGATGATACTGATACTGATACTCATTTACAGCTGTTTAATGTTCAATGTTTTTAATGCATATGCATCTTAATATTTGATTATTTTAAACTAACATCTTGTTTATAGTAAATACTTCTTTATGTCTCCTCCTTGCAGGTTGAGGTGTGGATGTCCATATGTCCTAGTCTCACAATATGACCACAATATCTGTAGGACACCAACTGCTGGATTGAGTGATTATAATTCCGTGGTCAAAGGTCAAGGTCATTGTAAGCAAAAACTGCAACATGCTACATGAGCGTGGAAATGCATGTGTTTAAATGTTAAAGGTGGATGTGATGTATCTTGGTTAAAGGAAAGAAGAGCTATTAAAGGCATTTATCAACAAATTGATATGATGAAAGAAAGAAAGATAGGAAAACTAAAATGTTCAGTTTATGTTTACATACTTGTTTACTATTGGACTGTTTGTCTGTGCTGCTGAATTGGCTATTTAAATCTTCATTTTATCAGAGAACACAATGTTGGATAGCTGTGGAGTTATTTTTTTGTCAAAAGTCAGAAATGAAATGATTTTCTCAAATTGATAGAAAAATAATTCCATAGATCACTTGTATCTTTAGTTTAACATTTTGGTTCAAATTCAATTATCGAAATTCTTGGGATATGTGAATTTTTTTGCTTAAAGATTTACAGAACTTCAAGTAAATGGTAGAGAAGATAAACTATAAAAATATGGAGTTATCCGTAATGGGGTTTTTGGTAAGACAATAAAATAGACACGTTTCTTCCGTGTTAAAGAGAAGTTTTTCCTTCCCACGGTCCTTAACGTAAAAAGGGCCTCGCTGTTGTGATTTGTTGATAAATAATAAAACTGAGTTAACTTGAACTGAATTAGCATAATAGTTACACAAAAATACCTGTAGATGACCAGGTTGTGAACATTGTTGTCAGCTTATTATTGTAAATAAAAAACAAAGAAACACACTAAACACATCTCAAACATAACTGAGATGTCTCCAAAAGAAATTCACGTTACGGCTTTCATTTAGAAATATGCTGGCCTTTGTAGGAAAAATAAATCATTTAATTCGTTTTATTTTGAAAATGTAGGTGCGTGATGTCATCAGAGTGCGACAACATCCACGTTGATAAGTCATTAGCAATTTCATCTGCGACTGAAAAGGGACTTTTACCGTTTGAACACAGCCGTGAAAATGTTGTTTCTACAGAAGTGTCTGACACTCAGTTATTCTTCGAGCACTGCGCGAGCGGTCAGCCGCTCTCTTTGGTCTCACCGTAACCGTTCAGTTTTGCGCAGACTCTGTGCTGTGGCTCACTGTCCAACCGCAGCCGGGACAGGGCTGCTCTCTTCACAGGACAACATAGGTTTTCGTCTTCTGTCACCCGCTTACAGGTGCACACCTCGTTTCGGTAGTTACCGAGGACTCTCAATTTCACGGAATGTCAGCAGTGAGGCATTGGGACAGATTCAGTCAACACACTATCACCTCGTTTACACGTGCAAGGTAGCGCACGCACACTGTGTTGAGGTAGTTTTTGTTTACTTTTTCTTTTAAAGTCATGTATATGACACGCAGACTGTGTCCTGTTCGCAGGTTTGCTCCACCAGATCCATGCAGAAGATCTCTAAGCTGGCTTACCACAAAGGTGTCGTCATAGTCACGTGTTCAGGATGCAAGAATCACCACATCATAGCCGATAACCTCAAATGGTTCACCGACTTGGAAGGGAAAAGGTTGGTAGTGCCGTGGACTCCTCACTGATTCAAAACAACATCCCGAGGGTGTATTGGGTCCTTTAATCTGGCAGTATTTGCGGTTCATGTGATTAGAGCGTCTGATCTAATAATAAAACAATGCTAAGCATCCCAGAATAATTTTGAAGCAGTCTTCTCTGTTGCAAGAAGGAGGGGATGATTTAACTTAGCCTTAAACATGAATGAAATTCTTGATGTTTTTTGCCCAACAGTGTACAGTACAAAGTCTCTGTAGGGTAATTTTAACGTTTTTAATATTAAGTTATTTTCTTGTGTGCAGTAAAGATTTTTTTTTTGGTACAGACAAATATGTATAAGATTCCATACAAAGTGAGTGTAAAATAATAATTAAAAACAAATCAGTCGAAAAGATTTAGTTTTCTCCCTGGAGTGGCTCTGTTGTGTAGTGGTTAAATAATTTGCCTTACATGTATAAGATACTGGAAGACAGACAAACAGAGCCTCAGAGTGGCTCTGTTGGTGGAGGGAAGGGCATCCAGCACAAAATCTGTGCCAAATCAGTGTGGATCCGTCCGCTAGGAACCACTTGAGAAGCATCCATCTACTAGTATCTACTATTCCTTGGAGTTACTGTATATAGAGCCAGTACCTGACAATCATTTGTCTGCATGAAAAAGCACCATGAATCAGCATTAACTGCATGACTGTATCGCCTTATATTACTTTAGTGGTATGTATAAACACCAATATAATTGTAAAACTATTAGATTAACCTGGCGAGTTTATTAGTCAGTAATTAGTAATGTCTGATTTTTATTTTTATTTTTTTACTTTTAATACCGACTCTTACGTGTTGTTTAACATAACAGCAACATCATAAAATATTATCTGCGACGTGTCTGAATCGCAGTAGGTAATTGATATCTCTGTTTCAGCCAATGACTGCTGCTGCAGTATATTTCAGTATAATTTTCAGTGTTGGTCTTTTGCTTCAGAAACATTGAGGAAATCCTCGCTGCCAAAGGAGAGACAGTGAAGAGGGTTGAAGGAGGTGCTGCTCTGGAGATAGTGATCGATCAGTCCACAGAAGACAAGCCACAGTGTGCTGAAGACACAGAGGAGTCTAGCAGTGATCCAGAAAAACGATAACGCTCTGCTTGTACTGTAATGTTTATACTGTAAAATTGCTATATTTAATTTATTAATAAAATCCCATTTTTTGAAATTTCTTTTATTTTTTCATCGTGCATTTTGATCATTTTAGTGTACATGATAAGCTTTCAAAAGAAGGTGCTGGAAGTATAAATCCAACAACTAACTGTAGTTGAAGCAAGAATAGTTTTTAATTAAATAATAAAATAACTATCTCGAACTGTATGTAATGTGTGTATAGGAAAACATCGAAGTTATTATTATTTTTGTTGTTGTTGTTATTTATTTAAAAAACAACAACATTATTGCGCTCCAAATGACCCTGTGGGCGTTCCGTTGGGAACGACTAATCTCGCGACATCTCGCATTGTCGCGTACAGTAAACGTGTAAACATATATGACAAGTAGTTCTC
The DNA here is from genome assembly GCF_000239375.1 of Pundamilia nyererei. Lineage (NCBI taxonomy): Eukaryota > Metazoa > Chordata > Actinopteri > Cichliformes > Cichlidae > Pundamilia > Pundamilia nyererei. Next base: position 5,799,719 of record NW_005187403.1, on the reverse strand, counting down.
AGCTAAGCTAGCTATATTTTGCAGTCTATAGAATTGACTGCAATGGACACTGCAGGAGCCCAGGACGAGGCGGACAGGCCCCGCCATCGGCCTTTCCTGATCGGTGTCAGCGGAGGAACGGCCAGCGGCAAGGTCCGTCATGTTTAGGGCTTGTATGTGATTTAGCATCCCGGCTAGCTTTGCGTACTCTGCTATTGGCGCCAATATTAGCGTTTATCAACCTGACAAAAACAAATGTCACACTCACTTACCCGGGAAATGCGTATGTTGGTCATAATTACATGTCTGCTGTGTTCATTTTATACTATATTTGTGACCTGGTGGCGCCCAAGACTTGTCCAGCTAACTATCCGCTGTAATGAAACTGTCTGTTCTTTAAAGACCTGGAGTCAGCTAATAAATACCGAGGTCACTGATACAACGTTTCACTTCAGACTGTTGCTCAGGACATCAACTAAAACAGAATTTAATATTGTGCTTTAATACAATCAAAGTCATTACCGACAACAAAAGTCGACTTTTTATTTATTTATTTACAGTCGACCGTCTGTGCAAAGATCATGGAGCTCCTGGGTCAGAACAAGGTGGACCACCGCCAGAGGAAGGTGGCAATTATAAGCCAGGACTGCTTCTACAGGGTCCTGACTCCAGATCAAAAAGCCAAAGCGATCAAAGGCCAGTACAACTTCGATCACCCAGGTAGGCTCATGCTACAAGTAGGATTTTTTCCCCTCTGCCAAATCTGATCACGACAGACCCAGTCGGTGTATTTGTAAGATCACTCTAATAGAGGTATAGGGGAGTTAAAAACCTACCTGTATTGTAAAATAGCATGCATATATATTTTGTTATGCTGTTTTAAGGGTGTTGTTAATTATAAAAGACATCCAGATATTGTTACTGGATGATCTAACATCTGTAGTAAATATAAAAGTCCTGTGGAGGGAAAAAAAAAAGTAAAACACAATCAGGAGCAAAAAACCACAGAAACAGAAAATTCAAAGTCTGACATGATGAATTGCAATGCTTAGATTTTATTTAGAGTTTGGGATTGCTATTTCTGAGCAGGTGACAATATATGGGCTGGAAGCAGTGCTTTAGTTAAGTACACTTGTGTTAACACGTGTGGGTTTAGTGGGGAATGCTGAACATGGGCTCTGTGAAATTATGCTCCTTAAATGCCTCGTATTATGTACTTCACATATTTATTGATTTAATCATGTTTTTGCTGTTTTATACAGTGAATTAGACACATAAGGCTAGTCCTTCAGTGTTTCGGTTTAATGTCTTTCAGAGGCATTTGATAATGAGTTAATGTACCAAACGTTGAAGGATATCGTGGAGGGGAGGGTAGTCGAAGTGCCAACATATGACTTTGTCACCCATTCCAGGTAGGAAGGAAGCTCTTTGTGGTTCTAAGCCTTGATATTCTTTATAAAAAAATAAAGTCCTCTGTCCTCACCTCATTTATTGTGTTTATAGGCAGGAAGAGAGGATCACAGTTTACCCAGCGGACGTAGTCCTCTTTGAGGGGATCCTCGTTTTCTACCCACAGAAAGTGCGCGACATGTTTCACATGAAGCTGTTTGTGGACACAGATTCAGACGTCAGACTGTCTCGCAGAGGTATCGGTGACTCCCTTACACATGTGAAAACCAAACCAAAAATTTATGTTATTAAAAAAAACAAAAACTTTTTTATGTTTCTTAAGATTTCAAAACTTTCAAAATAACATGAACAAAAAACCTTTCATTTACCAGTCTTTGTTGATTTTCTATTAATTTCTAAGTTTAAGATGTCAAACTGTGCTATTTGTTGGGATTATTGTGGTTTGGTAACAATACGATGATCTAATCCATAAAAAGCTTTATCATCAGAGGCCAAAAATAGAAAACTTGCCAGCAGAACTAAGGGGGCTCATTTTGTTGGCTGACTGGCCAGGTCAGGCCCAAATGTGTATTTGGCTGAGCATTCAACCCTTACATCAGAATCAATTAGCTGAAAAGCTGGCATATCTTGCTGTGGTGCAGTGAACAGTATTTGAAAGTCATGTCCTAAAGAAATGGGGCGAAAAGCCAGACACAGGATCTGGCCCTTCAATAGATCTGTCACTGAAGCTTCATCAGAAATGGTCTCAGTGGAAGGGTGGCTGTCAAGAAGCCGTTGTTAAGGAGGGGAAACAGGAAGAAAAGGCTGAGGTATACCAAATAACAGAAAAACTACACTGTAAATCAGTGGCAACAGGTCTTAAGGCGTGATGAATCTGAATTTCTAAATTTTAGGTTTAGATGGCTGTCTATATACAGAGGAGGTCAGGAGAGCGTTTAGTCATCTGCTCATCACAGCTGAGGCTCTGTCATGGTTTAAGGCTGCATTTCGACCAGTGGCTTTGGGGATCTTGTCAAAATTGAAGGAATTATGAACACAGAAAGTTGCAGTCAGAAGTTGATCGAACATACAGAACCATCTGGAAAATGTGTGATATAAAGCAGCTTGAGTTTTTATCATGACGATGATCTCAAACAAACTATTAATGCAGCAAAAACACAGATGGATTAAAAAACAATCATACAATGGAACATTATAGGTCATGGATTGGCCTCCCCAGTGTCCTGATCTGGACATTACTGAAGCATTGTGGGATCCTCCTGACAGAGAGCAGAACAAAAGGCAGCCAACACCCAAAGAAGCCTGGAGCACTATTCCTGCAGGCTACTTACAGAAACGACAAGAGCGAGACCTGTGTTCATCAGAACTAATATTCCAAATCACTAGAACTCAATTTTTCTTTATATATGGGTATTTCCATGCAAGTTTGAATAAATTACTGTTCCCATTTCCTATTTTTTTTCTAGCAAAATATAAAGAAACTGAGGATGACTCACAAATTTTGTACCATAGTAATATTAATAGATATTACAGACAGTGAAATGAAGAGAACACAAATATGGGAAAGTCCAGTTGTTCTTGATGGCATCATCACTTGTCTTTGGGATTCAGTTTTTGGTCTAATCTTTATATGCTGCGTCACATTTTTACAGTTGATATTACTTCATATCCTACTTTTTTTTTTCTCCTCCTGTAGTTCTGCGAGACATGAGCAGAGGGAGAGATCTCGAGCAGATTCTCAGTCAGTATACAACATTTGTGAAGCCAGCTTTTGAAGAGTTTTGTTTGCCTGTAAGTGTGGTGGTCAGCCCCGAATATGCGCTTATTTGTTCAGCATCTTATTCTGTTAAGCAGACACACATTACATCTGTTTCTAAAGACATTTTGTTCTTCCCAGACTAAGAAGTATGCAGATGTCATCATTCCAAGAGGAGTCGACAATATGGGTGAGTGCTTTTTCCTTAAGAAAATGAATACATTTCAGCATTTTCTTGCTCTCTGTAGAGTCAAAAAAACAGAAAAACCCCCAACTCGTTTTTTTCTGATTTCCATCAGTGGCCATTAACCTCATTGTGCAGCACATCCAAGATATTTTAAACGGCGAAATCTGCAAATGGCAGCGTGGATCCGTGAACGGCCAAGCACGTGCTCTTAAACGGGTCCTGTCTGAGCAAGGTGACCTACAGAACGGATCCGCTAACGCCCCAGGAAAGAGGGTCCTCCTGGAGCCCAGCAGTCGGCCTCACTGAGACTGTATAGATTTGAATCGATTGGCTTTGAGCTTTAATCGCTGCTACAGATTGTATTTAATTTTTTTTTTTTCTAAATGTGAAGTGTGTTGGACACGCTCTGCATTATTTTAAAATATTACCCATAATCACATGTTGCAGGGATTTAGTGCTGCAATGTCTTTCCCATTTAACTGCAGTTATTGGTGCATTACCAGACTCTTGAATATGTTTTTTGTTTTTAAACAAGCAGTCTTCCATGATGCTTTAATTTGTCTTTTGTTTTTTTTTCAGTGTTAAGTCCAGTCATGTGACCTGTGTCTGAGACTGGAGGTCTTATAATTGAGGGTAGGAAGTGTTTCTGTACAGTAGATGCTGACCTATAGTCATGCTTTTGCACTTGGAGTGACCCTACTGTTAAACTAAGTCATGCTTCTTTATTGCTTTCAGATTAATATATTGAAATGATAATGCAGATGTCTTGTACGTTTCTCTTTTAAATCAAGTCAGAGCCAGATGTGTTGCACCCAGTTTCATATCGAGCACATCCTTAATTATTTAATAATGGATCTATGCCTTAATTTGTTTACTTCCACTCGTTATTTGTGTACGACAATAAACGGAAACTGTTAAACTTTATTCAAGTGTCAGTCGATTTGAGAAAAGGAGGGTGGGGTGGAATGGGGGTGGTGGATCTTGTGACCAACACAGTGTGTATAGAAAGAGCCGTTTGCTTTATTGGAGTTTGAGAGCACAGTGTGAAGTGTTGGTTTTATCCCCAAAAAGGAATAAAAAAAATGATTTTACTACAGCACATTTTTGGAATGACACACACACACAAGTCACAGAGGACTTCAGTCACACACAGTCTTTCACACACTAACATGACCGGGACGTGACTGTGATTGCCTGATGGTTTCTCTACACTTGAACACGGCACTCGATGATTCAGAATGATGTACACAGATCACAGCATCTTTAGTTATTTATCTTTTTGTGTTTTTGCTTTGCTTATCTTTTTTTTTTTTCTTTCAAGTGCACGTGTATGGCACTTGGGAGAAGTGGAGCTCTTCTCATAAGCATAAACATCCTTTTTAAGAACAAAAGGAGCACTGTATATAATACATTTCATAACCATACATGATTCTTACACAAAAATGTTGCAAAACATAGGTTTCCAGTCTATCATGGCCATCCTCTCCTCTAAGTCCAAATCTCCCACCTCCCAGCCTCGTGCCCACAGCGAGCCCTCGGGGGTCTGCGGCCCGCTCGTAGATGTCACAGTTTGTGTCAGGCTGCCGTTTGAGGGGAACTCGAGTAGGGAGAGGGCTGAAGAAAACCAATAGATGGCACATACATGAGGAAGAGGAAGGAGCGGCTTGAGAGTAATGGACCATTCAGCTCACACACTCACATGCGCGCGCGCGCACACACTCGCGCAGCAGCTCCACTCTAAAACAGAAAGCCCAGGGAGCAGACTTTGGTCATTTCCGTAGTGTCTCCCTGCGATTCTTCCCCTCCTTGGCACCGGTCTACCTGTTGTCTCGCCGCAGCCACAGAATGTCTCCAATAATCCCAATTATAATCTCCCCGAGCAGTAGAGCTCTTTGTAAACCTCGATGACGCTTCAGTTGTCTGTAGTTTGTTCTCAACCCCCTCCCCCCACCCACAATGAGTCTCCCATCAGCCTCTGCGGGTAGCTTCTGTTCGTCTCTCTTTCAGTCTGTAGTAAAGTGGAGTTAGTGTCATGAAGCACAGTTGGAGGTCAGTGTTGGAGGCCCTCCTCCCCTCCGCGGGCCCTAGGTCTTCTCCTCGCGGTCCGTCTTGCGTCTCGAGATGTTTCTGGGTTTTATCTTCAGCGACAGCTCCCAGAGGGCCTCCTCGGCCAGGTGATCGCTGAAGTCGTTGAAGAACGAGACGATGTCTTCGTTGCGCTTCAGCTCATAATGCCTGAGATGAGGAGAGGTAATTCATTACTGAGAAAGCAAAGCAGTCTGTGTGAAGATGACAGCCATGTTTTATGACATTAAAATTTAATGGAGAACAAAGCAGGAACACATTAGCGTTCCTTCCAGTGGCAAACGATGATGACATTTATTGCTGCGATTGATGTGTTCAGTGGCTTCTTATTAAATCCTACTTATTCCGATGGACCTACACTTGTTGGAAGCGCCGCATACTGTCCAGAATGTTGAACTGCTGCCAGCGTTTGGAGAAATTGACCTTCCCGTCGATCAGGTCAGGGTTCCCCAGGTGGACGAAGGTCAGGTCCTGGAGGATGAGACCCCTGTGGAGAAGAGTGGAAGGAATAAATGAACCAGTCGTGGCTAGACGCCCATCTCGATGAGTCATGCGCATTTACTCACAAGTACGGGATGCACGGGGGCTCCACTTCAGCCAGTGCAGCTCTGTATGCCCTGAAGGAGGAGGAGCTGTCGATCAGCGTGCAATACTCCTCCAATCCCTGAGGGAGAAGATTTGGGGATGTTTATTAAATTAAATAACAGCTGTGATACCCGAGGAGATTTTTAATTTCTCTTCCTAAATTCGCAATCGTCTCACCTCTGAGGTCTGCTTCTGCCACTCCAACCTCCTGATGGGGGCCGAGTCCAAAGCAGACAGTATTGCCAAGTAGGAGTTGAAGTTATTCAACTTTCTTAAGTGCTGTAATAAAAATAAATATGACTGTTAAATGCTGTTAAACAGGGAAACTCCTGGTGATTTGTACGGTTTGTAAGACTTAAACCAACCTTCATTATCTTAATGAACTTGAGAAGCAGCTTTTCTCTGTCTTGAGCTTTCTCTTGCTGAATTATCAAAGAGCGAACCCTGCAAGGAGACAGAGAGAGACACGGTGGGGTGTCGGCGTTTATTGAGGCGAGATGGTATGAGAGGAAAGCCACAGAATTTAATTATAGGGGAGGAGATGTTGAGTTAAGCGTTACAGTGTCTGATGAGGTTTGTGTTTAGTTTTTTTTGTCATACCAATAGCTCATGTTGTTAAAGTGCTCTGTGAACTGAGTCAGGTTCGGACTCTTCTCCTCATTCTGCTCCTTGGCCCAAAGCAGAACTTCGGGAATCTGAAGGAAAACACAGAGGAGAGCAGAGCACAAAGTTGGGATTGATTATGTGTCAAAGCACAAATGATCGGCAGATCGGTGAAAGATTTAACGCAGCAACGAAGGCACCGTACCTCAATTTTATAAAAAAGTTCAGCGTCGAGAAGTGTGAGCTGATCGGCGATCTCGTGACTGCGAAAGTCGTGAAGAGTTCCAGGCCTGATGAAAAACACACAAATCATTAGATGGAGTCTGAAACTGAAGCGACACAACCTCCTACTTTCCCATCTGTCCCGAAGAGCAAAAAAGCCTTACAAACACAACAACGGTCATCTCGAGGTGCTTTATGCTGTAAGGTAAAGACCCAACAATCAGACAACCACCAAACTCTTGGTGACAGCGGGAAGGAAAAACTCCCTTTTAACTGGAAGAAACTGCATTTATGGCAATTGCTATATGTCAAGGCACATCCCCACAGGAAGTGACTAGCAGAGACAAAAGAAAGTCAATGACATTCACATGCCCACAGGCAAAAAAACACTACGTGTCATGTGTAGTGGGTGGGTACCAAATGAAACTTTCCTCAACTTCAAGGGGGATAGTTGAAATGGCTGCCAATTAGATCGCAGGATACCAATGATTGACAGGTGACAGGGTGGCAAATATACAACACACACAAAGCAGAACCGCCAAAACTGTAGTTCTAGCATAAAAGATGGATGTAGTGGGTGCTGCTATACGTCGTGTGGATGAGTGGCATAATGGCAGCCCTCCCTGAACCTGAGTCTGTTTCTGCTGGAGGTTTCTTCCTGTTTAAAGGGAGTTTTTCCTTCCTATTGTCACCAAGTTCTTGCTCATAGGGGGTCACCTGATTGTTGTGACTTTCCCTGTATTATTGTAGGGTCTGTACCTTACAATATAAAGCACCTTCAGGTGCTGTATGAATAAAATAAAACTGAACTGAAGACTGTTGCAGGGTTCCTGGGTTCAACTTTGCCTCAGTGTTACTGCAGAGTCCAGAATCAATGGGTGACCTCACTGCGGCTATGTCCATCATTTATATACAGGCTATGGTTCAATTCATTCCAAAACACTTTACAAAACAATTTAAATGGAAACTGTGGTGCACTGTTGTGGCACACAGCTGAGCCACTAACTCGGCCTTTTTAATATAGCGGATTGATACATAGTGCACACATAGCTGCTGATTGGGTAACCCTTTTGATACAGCTACCAAATGAGAGAAAACAAGCCATTGCACAATCTTTCACACCACTTGAGGGACATGTTGTTTAATCCAGAAACCACAGAAAAACTGTGCACCGCTTTCTGATTTTTATTTGTGTCCTTGATCGTCCCGGCCTGGCTTCACTCCTGTTAGCGCTGTCACTGTCCACCTATCCTGTGCCAAACTGTCAGTGCTTCCACCTTCCACTGCTCATTAGAATTCATTTACCTGGACTGTCTGATCATCTTCACTTTCATCAGAATTACTAAGCTATTTCTTATATTACCTCAAACTGGTCGACTGATTATTAATTAGTACAGAGAAATTATTTTAATACAGCACCCTGTGTCGATAAAATAGCTGCTTAATGAAGTTAAAATGGAATCTGATATTAAGATACATCTCAGTGCACAATGCTTTACTCCCCAAATGTTTAACTGCAGCCATGATATCATCTGGGAATCATTAAATTGGTTTAAGATTCTATGACTGCAGTCTTGTGGTTTCTGATTGCAAGTCTGCCAGGCACTGAATCCAGCCCTGCTTGTTATCCTTAAAGGTACAGAGCCATAAGAGAAGCACTGCATTTTTCCATCATACCCATCCCCATGCACGTCTCAAAAAGACTTGACTTAAAACTCCCACAGTACCTTGCAGAGACCCCTCGTGCCGCGAGGGGCTTGAGTGAGTTAGTGTAACGCAGCAGCTTCTTTTGCTCCACCTTATCCAGGATATTCTTGCGGAGCACACGGGCGAGACTGAGTTCGCCATTACACACTAGTGTGAACACCAGGTCCATGAGCTGTTTCAAAATGTCCTCGGTCAGCTCTACCAGGCTGGAAGACACAGAAGGGACGAAAGAAATCTGTCAGCTCAATAAAGCAGTTAAAAGGTAACAAAAGAAGGACAACGGGGAACAATAACTACTCACCACAGCTCATCTACCACACGAACCAGCACGAAGAACGTGTTCTTGCTGACTCGTTTCTTGAAGGTGTCTGGACTATGGCAGAACGTGGTATATGTGCTTTGTGGTTAAGGACAGTGACAACAGTGTTTAATGTGGGATTAAAAAAAGAAAAAGCTTGATACTTCATGATACTTCCAAGAAGTGGCAGATGAATGAATCATCAATTCATCAGGGACTTGTCCCAGTACGGTTCTTACCTAAAATAAGTGAACTATGAATACATAACATATTACATGCTTTCCCTTTTAAAAAACAATGCATTTCTTCACTCATTTACTTCAATCAGTTACACTGCTTGTTATATCACTTCTGCATTACTCTGCAACATCACGGTGCAGAGTAAACACACACACACCCACATATCTAGCCCTATCCCAACAAGGAGTACATACACAACATCTTTCTTTAATATTTAAGTATAAGGACAAAGTCAGGAGTGAAGAGCACTTTACAAAAAACTGTCATGGCAACAGCAGTGTACTGTAGGGATACTTACAGATAGATAATGCTCCCACTATTTTGTGTAAGGATTCCTACATAGAACTGAAGTCATGTTTGCAGATGTTTTTCTAGCTTTGGTGTGGTTTTCCTTTTACAGTCACATTCTTTTCCATTTATGTAGTAAATAAATTCAAAATAATTTGCTTATTAAATGGCATCAAAGGTATGTTATGTACATTGAAGAAATCAAGAGTCACCTTAGTTCAGACAGGCCACTGAGCCAAGCTTTGGATAAAGAACCTTCTACTCAATCAGCTGGCAAATCTTATATGAAGAGTGCTGTTTGCTTTAGCTCGACTTCTGTAACTGCAGAGCTGTAAGCCACTTTGATACCCACCTCCACTTCAGCTTCTCTTGTTTTCCTTGATTCCTGCTCTAAGAGTTGTACTGTGAGGTGAGAATAATGGGTACCTGTCTAGATCACCAAGGTAACTTGTGTGTTCAGCTTTTTGGCTTAAAAATTGACTGTGGGTGCCACATTTTCTCTGTTATTTCAAACAGCATCCTGTAAGTCTACACAAGGAATATGTATACATGCAACCATGAGGTTTGAAGTTACAGCAGTGGAAACCATGCATCGCATTTTTTCCTGGAATTTGCAATACAGAAAATCTTTAACTTCTTGTTATGTTTGGTCCTAATCTGCTGAACAGTCTCCCACACTCTGCTTTTATTAATCAGTGTCCCACTCTGAATGCTGAACTATGGTGCAGGGCGTTTTTGCAGAGTCATTAGCCTCAACACATGGCCAGAATACCTGCAGAGCTCTTAACGGTTTTATTGACAACTGCTCTTTGTCTATAAAGTTGAGCCAATATTGTAAAGACCTCATCATCATTTCTGACAACCGCCTGAGCCTGAATAATTTGTCGAGTCTTGTTTTATGCAGCTTAGGAGTCCCAGCAAGGTCAGATCAATTTTATCCAAAAGTATAGACGCTTTCATCTCCTTTAGGTTAGATTATTGCAGTTTGTTATACACTACACTATACAACGTTTACAGAGCACAGCTGGACTAAAATGCAGTGGCCAGACTTCTTTACTAAAACCACACAAAAAGCGAACACGTCACCCCTGTTTTAGCTTCTCTTCAGCTAATTCTAAAACACTAACTTATAATTGTGTTAACTTATATTGTGCTGTGGGTTTGCACCAAAGTACAAAGTGTACACCAACGTGTATCATCTTTCCCCAGCAATGATCTTTTAATTATTTTATATTTGCTTTTAATTGACCTCTTTTCTATTTTTAATTTTCTTTATTGCTCACTTTTAATCTCCTTGTGCTGCCAGTATCTTACACCTATCACCGTTTCACTTTCATCTCTGTTTGTCTTGTGATGCACTTTATAACTTCGATCTTTCAAAGGTTCTATTTAAATAAAGTTGATTTTTTTCCCTTATGCTGCTGGAATTGCAGCTTCTAGAAGACAGATCAGAAAACTGATGTATCTCTTATGTATCATCAAGAATACCTATTTAGTCAATAAGATTTAAACCAGGCTATGAGACGGAGTCAGAGCTGAACACATCGATCTGCCTTTAAGTTTAAGAGCTCTGATGTGCAGCAGTTACAGCAGCACAGAGAGCACACAGAGCAGTAATATAAATATATTAACATATTTATATTTCCCCTCTGTGCGCTTGTGTTGAACAAATCATGAAATGTGCAATTTTCTGCAGCATTACTCTCCAGTCTTCAGGACAGTCTTATGATCCATTTTGTGGAGAAAGAGTCAAACAACACGTCAAACATCCCTTTTACAGGAGCCTGAAGCAGAACGCCTGGGCTAACACACAAAGCTGATAACCACCATTGTGACACTTATGATCTCCCACTGGAGTTTTAGGTTCTGGCAGGCCAGCTAAATGCAAAGCAAGCCTCCCCATGTCCACCATGCTTAGAAAAAAAACACCTTTTTGAACTCAACCTGGAGCTTTGCTTAAGTTCTGCAGATGTAAGCGATGATTTTTTTGACTTGTCCTGTCTGAACTCAGAAAACACAACAAACAAAGTAACTGATTAGACAGTGTAATGGGACCGCTTTATGTCTACATAGACATGCATCATGTGACTACATCACAATGGCATAACAAATACACATTTTCTCTAAAATTCAAAGGCATGTGTGTTTGACACAAGACTGTTTTTGCCTGTTCCCTTTAGCTTTCTGTGAGCCTCAGTGTCTTGTATAAACAATGATCGTCATTAGGCAGTAATCGCTGTCATTACCGTGTTGCTAATTAATTCCTGCAGTAAAAACAATAGAGCTGTGACTAACTTATTATCAGATATTCCACTGATGATATGCTCAATCAGTTGATTAACCGTCTAGTCATTAAGACATCGGGACAAAATGCAGCTTATCAAAATTTCCCCGAGTAGGTTTGCAGTGACGCAAGTCTGCAACACACATGATTAAGAATGACTTATTAAAGCATCTCCTAATTTGTCCAAATAATAAGTTTGGCCATATAAAGTTAATGATGAAACACTGCAGAAGTAATGTGTTTAGTCTTCAGTGGAGTGCTAAATATTAAGTCCAATCCATGTGATGTCTAAAATCCATCTATCCGTCTTCTTCCACTTGTCCAGTTTAGGGTTGGAGGAGGTGGGCTGGACCCTGTCCGAGGTACCACAGGGCTGGACAGGTCGCTAATTTGTCGCAGGAGCAACACAAAGAGACGGACAACCATTCTCACTCACATTCACTCCTAGGGCCAATTTAGAATCACTAGTTAACCTGAGAGAACCCACACTGCCCCTAATGTCTCAGTTTTTTTAATCATTAAAAATAACAATAACAATTAATAAAAAAATAAAGAAATAAAATATAGGAAAAAAGTATGAATATAATTTAAGTGAAAGCTCTAAAACGAGCAAGCAGGATGAACAAGGGTCCCCTTGGTAAATAAGGATTAAAGTGAGAGAAAGAGCACTCTGTCAACAACAACAACCAAACAAAAAAAAGGTCAGAGTGACATGTAGAGTTATTTGAAAAGGATATCTGTAGTGTAGCTTCTTAATGAGGTCCTCTGGGGTTATAAAAGTCCTATATGTAGTCAGAAAGGCTTCACAGTACAAAACGAGATCTGTCGAGCAAGAACAGAGGGAAAAAGGCAGCGTGTTTCAGTCGATGTGCAGCCAGTGTTTTCAGTTACTTAATTAAAGCTGACAGCACATCAAACGTGAAGGGCTGACACGCTGCAAAAAACTGAACCGCAAAGAGACAGAAAGCTATTTAAAACACCGTTCAGAGGAAAAATAATAACACAGCAGTCGAATTTAAACAGGTACACATAAATCTGTCTTTGACTCTAATGTAAACGCACAGCTGTCAAAGCTGGCAAAACAAATCTGTGCCAGTGACCCAGAAGCACAGTGACACACTGCACAACATAACGACTGCGATGCTTTGCGTGTGCTGTACTGTACCTTTGCGGTCTGTTTCTGTAGCGTGGACTAATAGGATGTCCCCTGATCCGGCGCGGACGTCGGGGCCGTCGTCATTCTGCGAATATTAAGTAGCGGGCGAGGTGCGGCAGAGAAATACGGAGAGGTGGGTGAGAGTGAAAGGAGGAGGAGGAGAAGAAGAAAAGAGTGGTTAGACTTGGGATGGAGTGATGCAGTCTAGCCCAAAATGAAGCACGCACATTTCCTTCCCCCTCCCCGACCCCTCCTGTCCTGCACCAGCTCCCTAACTGATGACGGAGAAAAAGTCTAGATCTGTGCGTGACAAAGATTGCCTCTGCTGCGATATTTCTTGCACGACACCTCTAAATCTCAGCAAAGCTTTACACCTTTCCTCCTTACATTTCTGATCGCTCCCAGTCTCCTTTTTTAAAGCATTGCTGTCACACTGGCCCTAATCTTGCAGAGTGGCGAACAGCATTTTCACACATCTGTATCTCTGTATCTAACCCTCACACTGCACCACACAGGACAAAGGAGGAGGATGGAGCAGCAGCAGAGCAGTCAATTTTTAGATCTGCAGTTTTGGAGATTGAACTCCAGAGGGCAGCCACGGCTGCTCTCGGGATCTGATTTCACATCTGAATGACTCACGGCGACCTTTTACCCTGAGCTGGACTAACAGGATGAAGCGTGCTTTGTACGCTGGTGCTGCTGCACACTTCTGTTGTCGGTGGATTTCTAAAAACAGCACACAGGCCTCAAACAGCTGTCCCCTTACTTCTTGTTTTAGTGTTATCCTGCTCATGATCTCCTTGTGGTCTATGAGGGCGAGCTCGTCCACATCTTCTTCATCGCTCCCAGCTGAATCAGTTGCCTTTTGCCTTCTGAAAAACCACACACACACGCGCACACGCACACGCACACACACACATCATCAAACATGTTCAAAATTCACACTGTGTGCAAGAGTGGAAACAACTGATCATTTTGCAAAACATTATATTTCACAGTTGTGCTAACTAGCTCATCAAATGTGAAGAACATCCTTTCTGCAATACCTTTCCTTATCCTCTTTGTTATTGGTGGATGGCATCTGAGGGGTGGGGTCTTGAAGGACATCATCAGCCGCGATTGTGTCCTATTTGTGGAAAGGGGAGAAAAATAAATAATTAAATAAGCATCTGTAACATCATCACTGATGAATGCAACAGGCGGCTGCGTGGCTGTTGATGGCATCAGAGGGACCACTAGGACCTCATGCAACATGTTGGCAGAGCAGAAATGGTGAATGGTTTATCTCAAGGTTTACAAAGGATGTTGTCCCCATTAGTGCTGATGCAGATAAGGTGTAATGAGCTGGCGGGGTCAAATAATGAAGCTTTCCTTCGTTGTGAGTAAGGAAAAACCCGACAGATGATACCCAAACCAGAACAACACCACAGGGTAGAAGCACCAAATGTAGAACCACAAACACAACCACACTTCCATACATCATCCTAATCCTTTGTTCTCTCTCTTTCTCACCTCACCCCAACATGCCTTAAAATCCCAAATGCACAAGCTGCCCCGAGGGAATACAAACACCACTGTACACGCACGCACATACACTTGTCGCACATGCACAGGTGCACAACAACTGTTATGAGAAGTGTTACTGGAAACCATTGAGAATCCCTCAGCAGCGACATGTTAGGTGTTAGATTTGAACATGGTTAAACGCTTGTTACAGTTAAAGCGCAGCCAGTGAGAGAGAGAGAGAGAGAGGAGGGGGGGGGGGGGGGGGGGGGGGGGGGTGGCAATCAGCAGCCAGGCATTCATAACAACATACACAACATGGACATCTTTTTTTTTCCCCCCACAGACACCAGCCGGAGCACACGAGTCCCTTGCAGGCAAAACCCTGTGAACCTCAAGTCATGCTCAGTCAGGTTTGGCCATGTTCACATTCCATCTCTTCGCCATCGCTCCAGGAGGTGAATCAATAAAAGCTGCTCGGCGCGCAACAGATGTGAGGCTGACATCTGCCGACCGTCGCTCGAAATCCCTCCAATTGATTCATACCCCTGAAGTGATGGGGATGTGCAAATGGAATTGACCTTTCACCTCCCCACCCCGTGCCGGTCAGCTACTTACTCCGAGGGAGTGAGGCAGCTCCCCATTGGCCTGGCTGGATGAGTACAAGTTGACATACTCCCCCTCCCCGCCCTCGTCGTTCGCGCTCTCGCTCTATGGGAAGAGAGGAGGGACACAAACCGAGGTGTGAGGGCGGCAGAGAGTGTTTGCTAAGGGTGGAGCAGACGCCGAGTGAGAATGTGTGGCTAAGGAGGAGAGATAGCAGTCTAGTCGAGGTCTGGCGCTCTACAGAGAGTGATGTGCCTTCTAGTTCTGCTTACTTGTGACCACCAGGTGGCGCTGGAGTGCGTTAGATACAAACAGGTAATAATATTTACTGGCAAGAAGAACATGCAGTGCAACATGCTCCGCTGGGATTCTTTTAAGGACCAATAATCAGACAGCAGACAGCTTGTGAGCAGTGATAATGACAACAAGATACCACTAAGAAAATGAGTCACTGCGTTATTATTATATGAGCAACAATACTGTACGCCAAACAGCTGTGATCTAATACCAATCTGCCAGGGGAAGGGGTCCAGCATCACATTTTTCCCCCCTTTTAAATCTGTTTCACAGAGCTGGTTCAAAAGTATTCCTGCTTGAGCTTCCAACATCTGTCCTTTTTTTGTACGCTCACCGCTGAGGTGTGGAGAGAGTCAGTGAGAGAAGACTCAGAAGGAAGACAGACAGCCATAGAACCCACTGAGCCAGCCAGGGAACCGTTGGGCCCGCCCCCGCTGCCATCCAGAATGGTGGCATTGGTCAAGGCAACCTGGTCCAAGCTCTGTGATTGGTGGAAAAGAATGAAAGCAAGAAAGAAGACAAAACAAAATGAAAAGGAAAAAAAAAGAAGAAAAAGACAGGTCTAAGAGATCAGAAAGAAGGAGGCAGAGCAGGTAGAAAAAGATTCTGCACAAAGGGAAAAAGACAGCGAGGGAGGGGGGCGTGTTCACCTCATACCTCCAAAACTTCCATTAGCCTTTGACTATGGGAGTGATGTGCCTGAACATGAATTGCGCGCACACACACACACACACACACACACACACACACACACACACACACACACACACACACACACACTAAATACAACATAAACATTTCCAGAGGGGTAACATGGAAGCTATAAAAAAAGGGCTTGGCTTAACAAGGACACGGATAAGCCAGCATCAGCTCTCAGTGTGCATCTATGTTTCAACAAGCGATGTCTAAATGTTTGGTGGTTCATGTGGCCACTAAATAGATGCCTGGCAGCAGGGAGGGAGCAGTAACTTGTTCTAACATGTTGCACATAGCAGCCCTGTCTCAGCATACCAGCACAGAGTGGTGCAAACACACAGATCACTGGCAAACACGCAGACAAATGAAATGTCACGCTCATGCACAGCCGAACAGAAACCGGAACCGAAAAATCTCATTCTTCTTTTACTTTGCAACGCAAATCTCGAAAATCCTCCCAAAACTGTGAAATTCCTCTCCGCTCCTTTAACACGTCATCCCTCTCGACATGTGCAAAGCTGCTTTCCTGGAAGCCCCCCCCCCCCCCCTTGACATTCCCCCAAAAACCATCATGCCCTGACGATTTGAGGAATGCAAACATTCCACAGAAACTGGCAAATGGGAGATGTGGAAGTGTGCATGTGTTTAGGAGAGAGAAAGGCGCTCCCAGCACGGAGGTGAGAGGGACAGGGTTAGTAGTCGAGAGGCTTCACGGTGGAGGGTGAAGTAGGAGTGGAAGGAAGAGCAGTCGAAATGGAGGGAATGTGTTTTCCATCAGATCCATCTGCTGCTGCATTCCATTGGAGATACCCTGAGGGAGAGCCACACCATGTCTCAGCGTGCCTCACACACTGAGGGATCACCATGGGTCAACTCTCCAAAAAATACTGACTGGAAGGCTGTGACACACATCCCAAATCTACTACAAAGTGCTTACTTGAACACAGCACTGATTAGCCTCAAGCTAACCCTTAAAGAAGAAGCTGATGGTTGAAATGAAACAAAAAAAGACCCGACACACTCTCATGTGATGTTCCAATGGGCTGCTTTGTACCTACAACTCAATAACTGAGGCACACTGAAAAGAAGAAAAGGATCAAATACAACTGGTAGAGGAAGGCTTTGCACACAAACTCACAAGCTTTGCTAGCGAGAAGCTGCACTCAACTATAACAAATTACTCCACAGACTCATTACCACGCAAAGCACACAATAATAAACAATATATATATATTTTTTAAAGCAACAACAAAAATCACACAGTTAAAACAAATGCACGCATGGATGGGTGGAGCAGCAAATCTAACTGCACAGCAAACAAATCACAAACGCCTGAGGGTGTAGTCGGGAACGTCAATGGTGCAGGAGTAGATGAACAAGACTGTATTTACATATGAAGCACACACACAGGGTCAAGCTACCCCTGGACACAGCACCCAGCCAGAGTGGAGAATGGAGAGTTCAAATGCACGGGGTGAAGGAGGGAAGGGAAGGGGGGGGGGAGACTTACCGTGGGTGTGGTCATGGACGCCTGGCCAATCAGGTAGGAGTTAGAAACCGATATGCTGAGGCCCAGCCCAGAGCCCGCCTCCTCCATTGCCGCCACAGACGGCTGGAGGTGGCAGGAGAGAGAGGAGGAGGAGGAAGAAGAAGGGGAAGAGGAGTGGGAGGCCTGAGAGGGAAACGAAGACAAAGAAAGAAAGAAAGAAAGAAAGAAAGAAAGAAAGAAAGAAAGAAAGAAAGAAAGAGTGAGAATAAGACGGGGTTGAGGAGAGGTGCAGATGTGGGGAAAAAAGGGTGTTAAAAGAGAAAAAGAGAAGAGGGGACAGTTGATTACACTAGGAAGCGAGACTGTATTAGAGCAGATTTAATCAAAGGTCAGCAGTGGAGCAGTGAAGTTAAGTGGTAAAAGCGTAGGAGGTTTTTCTAGTACAGCTGAGAAGCATCAGCTCATTGGCTGCAGATGGAAATACAAGAGAAGGGAAAATGTGTCTGATTTTGAATCTTCTCTATTGTGTTTTCCTGGAAAACCTTAATTACTGCAGCACATGTGACGTGTTCAGGTTACACGCATTTATATTGACTCTGACAGCCCACTACACCTTTTGATGTCCTGAGCTTTAAGAGCTTTACAGAAACCAGGCCAGCTGCAACACGCTCTAAACAGAGCCAATATGATCCGCTCTAGTTTTTTTTTTTCCCCACCCATTTCCTTATCCACACGGCGGCTGAATTGACTTTTTTTTTTGCAAAGCCCTGTAAAGTTGCCAAAGCGTGTAAGCCTGGAACATGGGTTTATGGAGGAGGCAAACAGGCTTAGTCCACTGGGCCACGAGCTCATCAAGTCCAAAACACGAGGCCAGATTAGGCCTAGGGGGCAGGAAGGCGGAGATGAGCGCGGCCCGACTGTATGCTCAGACAAAAGAGTGATAAAAATAAAAGTTGGGCGCCTGGCTCAAAAATACACAGGGGTCGATGGCAGAAAGGGGACAGCGGATGAAGGTAGTGGGTCTGGGTAGGCAGCCATTCAGCCACAAAGTCTGTTTCTCTCTTTGTGAATTTGTTCTGTACCCCGGAGAAGCATGTCATCTGCTTACTGTCCACAAATGCGCAGTCATATTTGTGGACAAAAGACGATTGTGTTTCTGGAAATGTGGCAAAATGTGGATCATCTACCGTGAACACAAAATATTTATAAAGCTCTCTAGTGGTGATCGTTAAACATTTAAAAAAGTCACATTAAAGGCCCCCAAAAAACCCTTGTTTTAAAAATCAAAACATTTTCACCACTACATAAAAATGAAGGCGCCAAAAACTCAGCTGATCTGCTTCACTAGGACTGCGTGTTCCCCACCTCATAACTGCCATTAAACTACAATCCAAAAGCTGTTAAATTGTGACTGGTGCACAAAAAGCCCCTCAATTTAAAGTCGTTAGAGAAGCACAGAGAAAATAACTAAGATCACATGGAAAGTAACCAATAATGTTCCAGGTTTGGTAGTATATAATGAGCTAGTGTGAGAACGCATTGCTTGATAGCAGTGTGCCCTTCTTTTGCTGTGACTTATCCTGGTGTGTGTCTCCTCCACTCTCTCCCCACTGACTCATTGTCAGACGGTTGTCTCAATTAACTCAGACGCCGACCCAGATTAAGATAAGTGGTCTGGATCTGATAAAGGCCGGTCTTATCTCCAACTAACAACCAAACACCTCCACGTATGTGCAGATGTCTGCTGCGGTTACAGAAATGGAGAGAGAAGAAAGAGAGGGAGTCGAATAGGTGAGGGAGATAACAAGAGAAGAGGAGGCTTGAGAGAAAATTGATGAGGATTACCGCTGGAATGCACTTGCAGCTACTCTTTGCTTCCTGCCGGCAGGGACCACCGCCGCTGCAGACAGCTTGTTTGTATTCTTCACGCGGGCTCGCAACGCTTTTTAGTAATTTAAGGTGTAATTTCATAAATTGCAGTTTCATCAACGAACACTTCACCGCTTCAAAGTTTTGCTCTAAACGGAACTGAATGATTCCAGGAATTTAAATTACAGCTTTGCTCACTCGGCCCAAATGAGCAAACCCGGCTATTTTATCTGCTTCAGGCCTTGAGAATTTATGAAATGTGGCGAAATATTAAAGGAGCTCGAGGTCGCGGCCCTTTGAAGTAGAGAGGTCTCTTACCAGTTGTCTTTGCTTTGGTGGCAAAGCCGGGGGCTGCACCGGCTCGTGCACTGAGTCGGTGCTGCTGAAGGAGTCGTTGAAGCCGTAGACCTCCTGGAAGCGCTTGTTGCGCTGTTCATAGATGCTTTCGCTCTGCGGCATCTGGTAGAAGACAGAGGGCTGTGGCTCCGAGTAGTCTTCCACAAACTGCATGTATTGAAGGACTGGAGGAAAGAGATTGATTCGATTAGGAAACGTGTTGTTTCTTTTGCGTAAGGTTCCAACTTTAAGAAAAAATAGTTATTATTATTCTCTGGCTCTCTTCCAAAGTGCGTCTTTTGTCTCATCTTCCTCTCCCCAACCAGTCACAGCAGCTGGCTGCCCCACCATAGGCCTCTTTCTGCTTGAGGTTCCTTCCTGTTAAAACAGAGTTTTTCCTTCCAGCTGTTGCCAAGAGCGTTCTCACAGGGGGTCATTTGACTGTTGTGATTTTCTCTGTATTACTGTAAAGTAATACAATTTGAAATTAACCTTGACGTCTGTAACAAGTGTAAATAATCAGTATTGCTCATGCAAGATGGGAGATATAAAATACAGGAGATCTAAAAAGGAAAAAAAAACGTAAGCGTGTCACAGCGAAGTGTTGGGCAACCACACAATAACATTTTTCATTAAACTCCGTCTGCGTGGTTAACACCCTGGTGATTCAGACATTTTGCTAAAAATGTTCTAAAGCCCATGAATGCATCACTATGACATCATCAGTTATTTTCCTGGGTTTGACAAAGCTCCTCGAATGACACAAACCTTATTATATAGTGATTCTCACTGGGTTAACAGTAGTGTGCATATACTGCACTTTACATCAACCAGGACTCTGGAATGTGATTAAAAAAGCAGGAAGGGCAGTCTGCTGCTGGGAATGACATAATACAGTAGCATGAGAGGAAGTGATGTAGCAGTCGGGCGAGGAAGTGACCATCCACTGCCCTCTGTGCCCCTGGAGCCGAACCCATTGTAGCACATCCTGGTGTTCACTTCCTGCCTCTATTCACAGAGGAATATTTTCTTGACATAAACTAAACCGCGGTGCAACAAGTGGATGACAAAGTGCACTGAGCGTCCTTTTCCAAATCTCGACTTCAGTCTTTAACCTTTAATCTTACTTTACTCATTTAAAGGTCGTCCTTCTTTCTAGACCTAACCGCTGCATCGTAATGTCTCCTGCCCCTTTTCTAACCCCCTCACTTACTGTGTTTGCTTTTCTTTTCTGGCAGTGGCGGTGGGCTGGCGGGGACATCTGCATTCTCACTGGCAACGTACTGGGAAACAAACACGCCCCCATTTGTTTGGGGCATGGGTGAGATGGGTGTGAAAAGGGGGAACGGTGGCGTTGGATGAAGTTCCTCTTCCGACAGGTTGTCGTACTGCGAGGGGAATCGCTCGTACAGCACCCTGGACCCACTGTCGGAGAAGGACGACGTTTGGGTGCTGCGCCGCTTCTTCATCGGAAGGGCAGGGGGTGCGCTGATGCGGGAGGACTGATTGGGCTGGGGGGTCCAGTAATCTTGGTGCTGGGGTGGGGGAGCGCTGAAGCGTGGATGCGAGGGGTGCTGTCCAGGAACGGGGGAAGAGGACTCGCTGTGAGACTCGGGCAGGGGGCTGAGGCACCCCCCAACTGGTATTGGGGGCAAGTTTTCCCCAGCTGACAAGTCCTGGTGGAGGAAGTCATAATCTGGGTCGTAGTGATCTGTGTTGTCTGCAAAGATAAAGAGAAGATGATTTTTATTTACATTACATTTTTTTTTTTTTTATTTAGTTCTTCGTATTTCATCAACAACTAGTGTTGAAAATACTAAGGAACCCACCCCCTTTAGTCAATTATAATAGCAGGAGCTAACACAGCATAATTACCTCACAGTTGAACTTTTGACTGTTTTTTTTACTTTTCTGTCAACTATTTGTGCAAAAAAAAGCACAGATTTTTCCTGATTTTGTACATTGTTAACATTTAAATATGCACCCATCTTTAGTATTTTGTGCAAGCAATTTGACCAGCATAAGAAATAAAATAAGCAATTCAGCGCTGAATAGCTGGACTTCTTACCGAGCGTCTCACAGCTGGTGTTCCGAGAACACTGCCCGCTGTCCTGCTCTATGGAAGAAAGCTGTTCGTCGGATTTGCTGAGTTTCCCCATGCTGCTGCACGGTGAAAGACGGGGAGAGTCGCCACCGTACGAGTGGCTTCCCCCAGAGAAACGCCTCTGAAGGAACTCCTGTTCATACTCCTGTTGTTGCAGAGACACTGAAAGGTTAGTTTACTTCCTACAAATACCTACTGCATTTAGGGTTTTAAAGTAAACTAATGGGATGCTATAATACAGTGCTGTGCAAAAGTCCTGAGCCATTATTTTCTATTGGTATTTTGTAGGAAAATGGGAAACAGGTGCAGTGATTTATTGAAACGTGCAAACATACATGAAAATACAGTACACAAAGCAAAAATGGAGGTTGTACAATTTGAACAAGTATATACAATATGACTTGATATGCTTGATCACAGCCTGAACTCTCTTTGGCAAAGTTTCCTTCTGCTTTCTTTAAGTAGTCTTCAGGAATAGTTCTCCAGGCTTCTCAAAGGACATTCAAAGCTCTTCTTTGGATGTTGGCTGCCTTTTGTTGCATTCTCAGTCAGGATGATCCCACACTGCTTTAATAAAGTTGAAGTCTGGACTCCATGACTGATAGTGTGTTTGGGATCATTGTTATGCTGAAAATGAAGCTGCTGCCAATCAGATGCTTTCCAGATGTTGTTGTTTGATGGATCAGAATCTGACTGCACTTTTCTGCGTTCATAATTCCATCCGCTTTGACAAGATCTCTAACACCACTGGCTCAAATGCAGCCCCAAACCATTACAGATGGCAGTAACATGTTTTGCAGACGGCTGTAGACCCTCACCTCTTGTGATCTTCTCTCATGTACATACCAATGACAACTGGAATACATAATTGCAAATTTGGATTAATCACCCCATTTGACATGTTACCACTAATTTTCAGTCCATTTCTTGTGTAACGTGGCATCCATTTCTCCCTGTCCTCCTCCATTATAAATGGCATCTTGACAACCATCCTTCCACTGAGACCATTTGTGATGAGACTTCAGCAGACCGATGAACTGAATGGCAGGGTACTGTTTCAGGTCTTTACTGGATTCTTTCTTATTTCTTAAGGACACGACTTTCAGATACTCCACACCAGGTTTTCAACTAATAGATGTTTGGACTCACCTTGTTGGTGAAAAAACAAAAATTCTATTTTATGCCTTAACCCTTGTGTGGTGTTCGTATTTTTGTTACTCAGCCAGTGTTCATGGGTCTGGTGGACCCGCTAGAGTTTTGGCTTTCCACATTAACACTATCAAACAATTTTATGTTAAATTACTCAACAGATGTTTACTTCATCCCAATTACAAGACATATGAACAGCAAACATGGTTAATTTTTTCCCTTTACCTTTGTTAGATCACATTTATGAATTAATGTGCTTCTCGTTTTTCTTTTATATAAAATGTTATAAATAAATCAGTTATAATCAAGTGGAGTGAGTGGAAAGACACAACATATTTACACGTGAAAAAATAATTAATTGTTTAATTTTTCTTTTGAAAAAAACTGAACACGGGTCTCACAGACCCGAACACCATACAAGGGTTAAAAAACGGAGCAAAACAAAACAAAAAACTATTCATATTAAAATGGTCAGGTACAAGGACTGGATTGAAAAAGAGTGAAAAAACAGCCATGGAAGTCTGGAGAACTAATGCTCAAAATGACAAGAAATTCAGGTGTCTTGGAAGCAAAATATAAGGAAATGAGGGGTGACTCAAGAGTTTTGCACAGTACTGTAGGTCACTGGACGTTAAAGCCTCACCTGTCTGTGGTCACTACACGGGAGGCTGGAGCCACGGCTCATCGGGGCGACCACTGCCACTGGTGTAGGTGAAGGGGCTGACTGTCGCTTCTTAGGAGGAAGAGCTGGTGGAGGACTACAGACGGATAAATGGAGAACAGCAGAATAAGAAAAAGAAAGAAAGCAAAACAGGAACAATGAGCGTTTTGGCTCAAAGTAAAAAAAAGGTCAATCAGGCAAGCACGCAGAACACGCGGTTCCTGACATGTATGCGCACACACACACACATAAAAAACAACAACAACAAAAAGATGTATATATACATGAACACACACACATTATCATCCCTCCTCTGGAGAGTGAGATGAAAAGTGAGAGTGTTTCATGTTAGGCTCTCTCCTGCTTGTCAAACCCAAATTCTCTTAGTGAGTTAATATCATCCAAATGAGGCGACGAGCGAACAGAAGCGACCATGACATGGAGGCCAGCGAAAAAGGACACTTCATAGGGTCAGTCATACACTCTCATGCACTGGGCGGTCTTCTGATTGGATGGGAAGGTCTTCAGGGAATACCCAGGATGACACAAACTTTAAAACAACGCAACCATGCAAATCAAAAAGCACTTTCATCCAATCCAGAAGTTTTATGGGGAAGGGGGGAGGGGTGGGATGTTATTATGGAGACAGATGATCCTATGGGGCTAACATACTTCTCCTTCTGAGAGGGTCTCCTTTGGCCAGCCTCGGCACTCAACTGTGCTCTGTTCCCAGAATCCAAAAAATGGGAAAAGAAATAAATAAATACAAAAAAAATGACAGACACAGCAGAGAGAGTAAGGAAGGAAGAGCAACAAACAAACTACTGATTCAGATTTTTAAGGCTCGAGTATAAAAAGTCTTAATAGTTCAAACCTCAAAGAAAACCCCTTTGAATTCCACAAAAGCTTCCTTTACTCCTTATTTGTTACTCGTGAAACAACTTGAGAAAAAAGAAAAGTTACACTGAAACAGCTGCAACGAATAAATGCTTTGTGGCGACGGTACAAATGGTCACAAAATAGTTTCGGTGACCTCTGACCGCACAGCCTCAAAGCTACCAGACAAAAATAAGGCGACAGGAAATCCTTTGGTTTCTACGGACTTTATCGCCACAGCGAACGCTTCAGCAACGTCTGCTCAGCTGGGAGAAGTATTGATACTGTAGCCCTGCTCACTTAAACACAGAGAATCCGCAATATCACACCTCTGCAGCTGGAGCGCTTTCACCCTCACCTGAGCTCAGCCATTTTGGCTTCCGGTAGTGGTGGTTTGGGAGGTGCTACTTCCACGTCTGGTACTTCAGGGGCAGCTTCCACAGGAGCGGCTGCCGGAGCCGGCTTACTCGAGACCTCCTGCTCCCGATCTATCAGGGGCATCTCTGCTGACACGCTGCTGCGTACGTAAAGAAAAAAAGCAGATTGAGTGACGGGACGTGCTCGGAGCGCCTGAATCTTCGTAATCCTGCGAGTGTGCTCTGCGCTCACCTCTCGGCTGTGACAGCAGGTGCTGCTGGTTTATTAGGTGTGGTAGGTGACGGCTGTTCCTGCTTCTCTATGGTCAGCTTCACCAGCTCCTGTTCACAGGCAGACAACGCAGCCAGTCTCAGTCTCCTCTGAAAACTCCACTTTAGCACACTGCCACATCATTTTCAGCACAGGGCCCATACCTTTACTCCATCCAGCACCGCTTTGATGACATTGGTGACAGAAGCCACATTTTCCTTATCGTCCAAGTCAATCCCGTCAAGCATCACCTGGTCGGCCCAGCGGATAAGGTTGGCCAAACTCTGATATACGCGGCTGTGGCAAGATGACAGCGCCGAACTGTTTGACGAGAAGAGGAATTCGGAGGGGGGGGTCGGTGGTGTACAGTACAGATACGACGCACATCATGCACAGGAGGGGAGAGCAAAAGTGAGGAAGGAGAATGATCCAAGAGGGCACAACAGCAAGGCGTGAAGAAGGAGAAGGAGGAGGGGGAACATGTTAGGCTGCAAGTGAGAAAAATCACAGAAATAAGACACATTCTATCTACTGTCTATCAACAAACATTTTTGGGGGGATTGGTTGGAATTGCTTAGGCTACAAGCTTGAGGCTAGGAATAAGGCTGCTAGAGCTCACAGGAGAATGTGGGGAAGTGGGTGTTGTTTCACCATTTAGCAAATCATACTTTGAGACTTAACACTAAGGTGTGGCAATGGCCTGTATCAACACGCAGCGACTGATTCACAGTGCAGGAATATCCTTCCAATGTCTCTGCACGGCTTAGTCCTTAAGCGAGTGGGAGAGAACTGAAGCTATAGAAGTAGGGAGATGGTGGATTGGACAAGTATGGGACGTAGATCACGCTAGAGCTGAGGAGATCTAGAGTGATTATAATTCATGTGGCTGACTAGACTTTGTATATACTAATACAGTTTTAGCAAATAAGCTCTCTACTTAACTCTCACTGGAGTTACATCTATTTGACTCAAATTAAATTAAATCCCTGAAACCAAATATACCACACATGTAGCCAACGGAAAAACGGTTTTAATCGCTAAAATGGAAACTTGACAGCTAATATTATGAAACAATATTTACTTACTGTAGCTTATTTGCCAAAAGACATTAAACTTAGAGCTGTAAAGTAACTATAATGTAAACTTTTACTGGGATCTGTCGAGATTTGGACTCGGTAAGATTGAGTTCAAATCTTAAAATATGGCTGCTGCTCAGTTTTCCAGCAACAATCCATCAACTGCTTCTAAACACAGTGCTCTGACCTTTGACCTCCGTACTTCATCTGTAACGATGGGTGAGAAAAAAGGCACAAAGACAAAGACAGAGAAGTTTCAACATGTCCTGGCAAAAGCTGTCCACAAAAAACTGTAGCTGGGCTTACTTTAAAAAAACAACAACAACAACAACAAACACACAGGGGAAATAAAGCAAACTGACTCGTGCTACGGGCTGATATATCTCAAAGCTGAAATTAATTTCTGTTCCACAAAAAGAAATGTGTTAATGGAGAGAGAGAGAGCAGCGAGTGATGTGAGCTTATACAACTTCAGATTTCGAGGGGAGCCTGCGAACTTATCAATCTTCACAAGCTCCTCGCTGACAGGAAGCCAACGTCTTTCTAGTCTGAACATGTGACCGAGCTACTTTACAAGCTGCTTCGAGAGGCAAGAATAATAAGAATAAACTGAGAAGTGATACAGTGTGACTAATATAAATCTAAAGTGGGGAAAAAGACTGCAGAAAGAATATTATAACACTGACCTACATTTTCTATTACCCACCTGTGCTGTATCCGTGCCTCTACCTGCACCAGAGGCAAGATTGCTTCAAGCACCTTGCTGGCCGAGCCTGGAAGCATCTCCAGAACCTTCTTCTCCACGACCATTTTGTCCACGATTGTCTTGAAGTAGCGCAGGGCACTGACCACTTCTTTCTCCTGCTCCTCCAGCCTACTAACCTTCTAAAAAAAAACACAACCACAAAACAGTGTCTCAGGATTAGACTGCAAAGTTCATTTTTATAAGAGAAGTAAATAGTTACTATTTAGTCTGGGCTCTGTACATTGGGTCTGCTACTCCTGTGGTTTGCTCACAGTTCAAAGCATCATCTATCAAGTGATGTGGCTTTGAGTGATCTTGGTGCTCCTGCAAAGAGCTCTTTGAGCCTCTAGTCTTTCACAGCAGGACTGCTGAGGAATATACTCATTACACCAAAAGCCTTTAAGAGCTAACAGAGTTCATTCACGACGCAGCGCGGTTCCATTCGCGCCTTTATAGGTTTAGACACCTGCTGAAGCACAGCCAGCCGCCACAGCGACTGGGAGGCTGTGGGAACCAGCAGGGAAACCCACGTGCGGACACAATGGAATAGAGGAGCACAAAACATCTGACAGGAAAACAATCGCCTCGCAAAGAGGCAAACAAATACACGGAATAGGCGGGAAAGCGTTGGATTTCCCACGATACACACATGTCTGCTGGCGCACACACACACCTTGTTAGTAGGTTTCTCAGTACTCTTGGCTGCTGTCTCGGGCTGCAGTTGCTTGCCCTTCTTGGATGGAGTCCTCTTGATCTTGGGAGAGTGGAACTTGTCCTTCAGGATCATGGTGATAGTGGACAGATGGGACCGTTGCGAGTCTGTGGACGAGAGAGGGAAAACACAGGAAGTTGAATGGTCAGTTACCGAGGAGAGATTCTCAAGGGGGAGGTGGGGGGTGAGGAAGGGGGTTTGAGGATAGAAATGAGATGTAAGCAGATGGCACAAGCTCAGTGAAGTGCTGATATCACTATCACACAGTGGTGCTCAAGTCAGGAGCTGAGCACCAGCAAGACTCCAAAAGGGAAAACTGGAGTCTTTAATGCTAACACAAATCTGCTGCTCAAGCTCATCTAGCAGCTCATTATTTGTACAGATGTGAGGGAGACCAGGCCAAAGCAGACGAGTGTGCCTCTGCTAGTTAGTGCAGAGATGAAAATGACTTTACAGGATTACAGAGACAGCAGCTTCATAATAGATGAGTTATTTAGCAGAATTCCAACTAGTTCATAGCAGTGAGGGTTTAGTTGATCCCAGGATTAACAGAGCCTTAACATAAATAAGGTGCTCCCTCATGTTGTCCTTTCACCTCTTTGTCTCTCCCCTCCTATCTGAAGCTGAACCAGGAAATAAATACTAATAAGGGCAGTGGGAGCTGACATGACGAGTGTGGGTTTTATCAGTGACAAAATGACACCTTTATCTGCTTTAATCTCCCTTGAGCGCCGCAACGGCAGGATGTGGCATTCTGGGGCCATCAGCGTGAAGGAAAACAACCAAAAAGACTGCAGAATAGCAATCAACAGCAGGAAAGAGCCACAAACCAGACTTCCAGTGGGGCCGTGCTTTCATCTGCACCATTGATCGACACGACACGCAAGCATCCACCCCACTGTTCTATCTCTAATCCCCGTCATCCTTTACACCCAGCGCAAAGCCAAAGTTCGCCAGGACGGCCAAGGACGGCCTCGTGTTCTCATTAAAAATGTTGGTGAGAACGGCTGCCGTAGCATTTCCTGAGATTAGGCATGCGTGACCCCTTGTCTCTTGTTCTTACGCAGATTTTTTAAAATTTTTTATCCCAGCTTCACACACAAAAAAAAAGAAAAAGAAAACTCCAGGTGAATTTGTTTTTCGGGATGGGGCAAGCATTAGTAAGTTATTCGTGTCGCAGAGAGAGAGGATTGAGCAAAACGCAGAGTTGCTGGAAATCTCTTTCATGACTGCTCATCAATTTTAATCTGAATTTGACCCAGTTTCTAATATCCAAATCGGTTGAATCAATCACATATAGATGTTTCAACGTGTTTGCTTTCCTGGGGTAAAAACAAACTAACTCAAATGTAACTTCATGAGCGGCTGTTTCCAGGGAGAGAGTAAATTCATGCCACCGTGTGACAGAGATAGCATATTTTATTGGTATGCTGTGCCTCTTCATTTCACACAGTCAGTGGAGTAAAGAAATAACAACGTCTAGTCAGCTGGGCAGGATTTAAGGAGAAGGAAGACAAGTTTATCAAAGAAGACAGAGCAGTCACTCGGTGCGATGAAGACCCTGCAGGAAGGGACAACCTTCTCAACTGCACTGCTGTCTGGATCTACACTTTGTAGTCGCGCCGCAGGGGATGATGTAGTCCTTCAGAGCTCCAGAAGAGCAACGGTCTGAATAGCACAGCTAGCGTGAGAGATTATCTTACACCCCGAGGCTGTACATACAGTGTTAAGTCAGTTTTGCCACAAGCCAAGACACTCTCCTGGCTGGACTTCGCTTTACAGAGTCACAGACTACATGTAGGGTAGTGAGTATGTTTTTGATTGCACATCAGCCTTCATATAAATTCAGCGCCCCCCCGCCCAGAATCCCCTTAATCTGGGAGCGTGCACAGGGGATTGTGTCGGACTTCACAAAAACGCTGCACCCTCTCACTCAACTGCAGCTTACACAGAGCTGTGTCCACGTTTACAGCTGCAACTCAGCATCGTCCCAGCCCCAGAGCTGGGAAGCAATGACACGAGCACAATGAGTGCATGCGATCGATACAGCTGGTGACCTCAGACGCCACATCGCGGTCCCGAGGCTCAGCTGTTTATCAGGCGCACAGGGCTGGTTCCATCAATCCTCCGCTCCCCTATTCACTTCTCAACCCAGTCTTTTTTTTTCCTCTTTAGTTCTTGGGAGTAGAAAGAACTGGAAGTCTGGCTCAGCATGAAAATGACATCATCAACAGAAAGAAATGGACACTGTTAAAGTCAGCAAGCACGAGAGAGAGAGGGAGAGAGAGGGAGAACACAGTGAAGTGCTCTGTTATAGTCATGCAGCCCCCCCTTAAGTATCCACCCTCCCCTCCTCTGTGAGAGAGTGCGCAGCCAGGTCCTCTCCTCAGCTTCCTGCCTGCTGCTGGCCAGAATTATGATGTCATTGGTTGTAATGTCTCAGACAGATCTGACGAGTCATCGACGAAACAAAACAGTGAAAGAAACTTTACAGTTAAACCGTTTTGGGGTGGGATAAAATTGGAAGTTGTGTAGGCGCTAATACTGTTGTCGTCTGCTACCCGTAGATTCTGGCAGCCTGGAGAACAGTAAAACTGTCTCAGTGCCAAACTGAGACTGGAGACTATTCATTTCTGCACCTCGAACACCCAAGCGCCATGAATAAGTCCAAATGGAAGCACATTTATGCACTTAACTCTTGAACAACCTGAGGCACTGTTAGATTACCGTCACTAAAAAGACTTCAAAGCATCCCATGATCCACCTTATTAGAGTTTCTGCCAGTTTTTACTTTTTACATAAAATGCAACACATTTTCCAGCCTCTATTTTCTCAGGTTTTTAGGCATATTTATGATGAGCACATAAGTGGCCAAACTGGGACTTGGATCATGTCTCAACAACTATAAAACCAACCTTGTTCCCAACCTTGGGGACCCAGGACCCCATTTTGCAGATCAAAGTAATTGGTGCAACCGCTATACTGAAGGCTTTAAACAATTTTAAAAGCTACAATTTGGTTCCAGTCTTCAACATATCAATCTACGCAGCTTTACACCATTTAAAATGTTACTTCAAAGCCAATACTTGTGTTTTTACTACTTTAAAACTGCTTTGAGAGACCAAGGGGATAAAAGAAGAAGAATTAATTTGAAGATTTAATATGTGATGCTTTGCCTTTGTTGATTTCTATTTGTGGCTTCCATATCCATTTTAGTGAAAAGTAAAAACTAAAAAAAATAAAACAGCAGAGCCTAACTGACAAACATCAAAGTGGGTTAGGCTTCCATTAAAAAAAAAGTCTTGGTTTATCTCTTACATTGTAAAATGCTTCAGTCCCATGAAGAACTGAAACCAAACAACCCCCAAACCCTCACGTCACACTGCAAAGTCACAATTACGCGTAAACCTCACGCAAAAAAAATCCCCAGTGCGATGAGTTCACAGTTCATGTGGTAAAAACCTTATGACAATCGGTTCATGTTAGTACTGGTAGCAAAAATCCAAGTCTGTAGGATATGTGAAAAAATGACTATAAATGACATTGTTAAGACTAAATAGCGAAGGATTTAACAAGTAAACATCTTTTTTGGAGGCTTTTAAACTCTGCAGACACTTTGCTGCTCTTAAAGGCCTTGGGGACATTTAAAGCAAACACTTGAGTCTGAACAACTCTTCAACAAAGCCTGGGAGAGTTCTCATCCAGCTCTGCGGTGTTAACAGATTCCCTGGGAGCTTTCTAGCTGCTGAATTGTCTGAAGGCTTTGTTACACAATAAGCAAACAGAAAAAAAAAAAACACACACACACACACACATAGGGTGTAAATTTATGGATGCTTCTGGCAAAAAGAGGTAAGTGGATGCAATATACCGCAAATTAATTTTGTGTATATTTCGCTTGTTATTTGCTGGAGCCTGAAAAGACCTCTGCATTTAATTCTGCTGCCCTAAGGCAACCCACAGACACCTGCTGTCCAGGAACATTTCATTTAGAATAAGAAATAGTTTATTTAGTATTCCACCTGGAAAGGCAGCCAGTCTAGGGTTTTGTCAGCCTCACCACATGAACCATAGCTACGAGCACAATCCCTCCAGGCTAACATGATTCTGTATCAGTGTGATTAATATCTTGAAAAACTTCCTTGAACTCATGACCCTCCCAAATCGCAAGGCAAATGGTTTTTTAATAAACAGAGCGAATCCTGACAGGCTGTCAGACAAAAAGACATACCTGAAGGTGTTTGAAATGCTGCTTCCTCATAAACTGAATATTATTAAATTAGGAGGGTTTTTTCCTCTCCCCCCTTTCTATTTATAATACAGTATCTCTGAGTGGGAGGAGGTTAATTCCACCCCTGCTATTAATGGCAGTCTGTGTAGTGTGAAAAACTGCAATTTATGAAACAACTTGTTTCTTAATTGTACTTATCTTATTTATCTATTTTCCAAATTAGAAAAAAAAATCCCGTTCTGTATTGCTGATCATGACGACTGGTGCCATATGTGTGTGTCGGGGTGTGACGGGCTGGCAGATTGATGTGGTTCCTGCTCAGTACAGGTGTGATCTATACAGGACAGCTGGTGGCCTCTTCCCTTCTCACTGGCCCTGTAGGCTTAGAGTAAGACGAAACAGGGTGGAAAGCAGAGATGAGGCTGTGCTTAGTTACATGTACAGCTGTCACCTCCTGCTGAACCCCTTCAGCGAGGAGCTTCTCAGTGAAAGTGTCCCCAAAACTTCCTCTGCGGACGTGTTTAGCCTGTTAGAAGACTGCTACGAGAGTCACAAAGGTCACTGTGGCAGCTGTTCAGCATACGAAAAAGGCAAGTGGGGGGGAAAACTGATCTGAAAGTGTGCATAGAAAATGTTTAGAGGATGAATGAACTGCAAAAATGAGTTCTTTTTCTGCTTTACACAGACTCCTTGAGAGATAAAACCTACAAGTATATGTATATAGCCTTCACACTGGACTCATTCAGTCCATCAGTATGTTAATATGCTTTTGAGTTTATAACGGCATTTCTGTTGCACACATTTTGAAGCAAAGACCCACAGTACCAGCAATGTTAACTTGATTTGCTAGCTGGGGCATCTTTTCATCTGTCTGGGACAGTCTTAATAAACTCAATAAGCTGTCATCTGACCAAACTGTCACCGGTTATAGCTTTACATCAAACAGGCTTTAAGAACTGTGCCATTACTAACACCTGATCGTGACTGTCAGCTTACTTTAGGTTTCAGTTTGGTAAACCTTTACTCTGTCATCATGTCATTAAACTGGTTGGTGTGGATCCATGTTCTTATGGCCCCAATCACAGGCATAAAAACCAGCTGGCATTAGCATGGTAACCACCAGTCACTGAGGTAAAATGTATAATCCTTGACCAGTTATGAGCAGTTGCTGGAAATTGCTACCAGTCATTGTCAAATTGATCGCTAAACACCAGTAGCAACTGGTCTACAGACCCCCTAGTAACCGTTGGTCACTTGGGAAAAAGGTGTATTCCCCAGCTGGTTGGCAAATAGTTGTAGGAGGCTGCTTGCAGTTGCTAGGTGAAACGGTCACACAGAGGTATGAAGCACTGCACTGAAAGCCTCCTTGCAATTGTTTGGGTCACCAGCAGATTGCAGCGCTCAGTAATGTATATAGAAGATGGCAAATTGTGTGGAAAAAAGTCGCTGAATACTTGCTAAACAGCATTGCAGCTGTTTTGCACTCGCCAAAAAGTTGCAATGCAAACTGGAAATGGTTCAACTCTACCCCAGTTCATTTGCTGTGTATGTTCCCTTATGCTCTCTCCTAGCTGTTGTGTCAACTCTAAATTGTCATGCCATAATAAAAGTTAAAAAGCCCATAAATACCTTAAAATAATTTTTAAAAAGCTAAGTCACATGGAAGCACGACATTACCCCTGCATTGGATGTAAATAAATGAGTTCTCTATAAGAAGTGCCCTTTTACAAAGATGCATTAGATGGGGTTGTAGATCTAACATAGGTATGTTCCTCTCACCCACATAAATATAAAAATGCATACAGCCACAAATATGCTTGATTTAAAAAAAAAAAAAAAAAAAAAAAAAGAGCCTCTACAAATTGATGCACATTAATCCCACTTTCCTTTTAAGCTATAGCTGTTACTGTTTACGCAGCCTTCTTTAAATAAAGACAAAGAATCTGGCACACTTAAGCAGAAACCCACCATATGGGATACACGTAAATAGCCATGTCATTGTTTATAAGTGACTCTGCTTTCATTGAGCTCTTATTTGCCTATGAAAATGACAACAGTGTTAACTGCTGTCTGTTACACTGCGGAACAAGAAGTAAGACCTGCTGTGGAGCAAAGGGTGGGGGGGATGCTAGCCTGAGGCACATAAGATGAACAGCAGGGAGAAAAAAATGGAGAGGAAAGAGAAAAATTCAACAGGAAATATTTAAGTGCTTAGTGAATTATTTATTCTCTCCATTGTAGTGGTTATTTCCTGCTGGCGGTGTTCAGTTTTCAATAGGAATCCTCTTTATATCCACAGTTAATATGCAGCGCTATAGGAAACCACAGGCTCTCTGTGTGTATGTGGGTGGGTGGGTGTGTTGCAGGTCAAGCCACAGTTCAAGGATGACGAAGGTAGGAAGGTCTGGTATGTGCTGTGACAAAGTCTGAGCTACCTCTCATTCGCTTCATATTTTGCTTGGAAAATGGGAAGTAAATGCAGTGGTTTATTTATTGTTTAAAGATGTACAAAAATACTATATATAAGGCAAAAACAGAATTTATATAATTCTTAACTTTAAGTTCACATTAGTTATGAGCACCTATATTCTTCAACACAACAGGAACTCTCTTAGACAGCTTTCTTGCCACTTCTTTAAGTAGTCTTCAGGAATAGTTCTCCAGACTCCTTGAAGGACACACTATGCTCTTTGGATTATGTTGTTATCAAAATGATCCCACACTGGTTTAACAGTGTTGAGGTTCGGGCTCTGACTGATGTGTTCCATTGTCTGTTCTTCTATCCAGGTATGGTTTTACTGCATTGGCAGCATGTTTGAAATCACTGTCATGTTGAAAAATGAAGCTGCTGCCAATCAAATGCTTTCCAGATGGTGTTGCAGCAATTTGGACACGGTCCGCAACACCACTGGCTGAAAAGCAGCTCCTAAACATGACAGAGCCTCCACCATATTCTACAGATGGCAGTACGTGCTTATGTTGCACCTCTCTCCTAACCTCCTCTTACATACTGACAATGACTTGAACCAAACATTACAAATATGGATTCATCACTCTGATGATGTGCTTCCACTGAGTTTTATTCCAGTTCTTGCATAAGTTGGCATTCCCCAGTCTTTTCTCCTCATTCCATCTTGACAGCCACACTTTCACTGACACCAATTCTGATGAGGCTTCACCAAAGCAGGTGGATGAACTGAATAGCCAGATCTCGGGTCCTGTTTCAGGTCTTTGCTGTTTTTTTTGTCTTCTATTTTTTAAAGACTTGATGCTCAGATACTGTTCATCTGCTCTAGATAGTTATTTAGGCCTTCCACATCTTCTTTTGTCCTCCACTTGTTTTTAAGGACACTGAATGTCATGCTGAGTTATGCCATGTTTTTCATTGATAGCTCTTCTGGAAACACCTTCTTGCAAAAAATACTGTTTTATGCCTATCAAACTCTTATCTTTGGCATTTTTAATAGATTAAACTAAATATAAAGGAATACATTATGTGTTGTTGCAATAGGCTGCTAGTAACAGAGTATCGAAAGACAGTTAAAATTGTTTTTTGTCAAGTTGTCTGTCATGTGGCTTAACTGGACTGGACAGAAAATTAGCAAAGAAGGCCAAACAGTCAAAGAAAAACTCTGAAAGACCCTCAGAATGCCTGGAGAACTGTTGCTCAAGT
Organism: Pundamilia nyererei; assembly: GCF_000239375.1. Taxonomy (NCBI): domain Eukaryota; kingdom Metazoa; phylum Chordata; class Actinopteri; order Cichliformes; family Cichlidae; genus Pundamilia; species Pundamilia nyererei. The sequence goes on along the minus strand of NW_005187403.1, from coordinate 5,764,269 downwards.
CCACCTGGAAGCAAAATAGCACAGTACAGTAATGAGGCACTGGCTAACAGCTAACTTAAAAGTAACAGAGGAAGTGCAATGGTGGAGTCCATAGTTAACCAGCTGTGCTGTTTGAGCATGAAGTTCAACGACAAGGAGCCACAGTGAGGCCGAGATCATCAAATCCACTCAACCAGCAAGTAAATGAGATACAGATACTAAGTGCTCGAGTCTATTGCAGTCCACTTAACAAATGAGCATATGAGATGTGGGAGATCGTTTCTGCTTGTGCAATGCAATTATAAATGATAAATTTCTTTGGGCATTCAATTCTCAACCGAATTCTGAAGTGCAAAATAAAAGGTAATGGGCAAGAAAAAACCCCCCAAAAAAACTGAACTGGCATAAGAACAGTTACAAAAAAGAATTACCACCAACTACAACCAATTTGCAGCTGTCAGACTGATGAGACACTTTCAAAGTTAATTTATATTTAAATGAATACTTTGCTCAAGTGATACATTTCCAGCTCATTTGTAGAATTCAATTACTCCACAAAAACTGGAGCGACAAAACTCAAATGGGTTTCTCACATTACATCACATTCGTTTTACCAAAGCAAAGCATTTATCACGTTTCATTTCTAAGCACACAAAAGTACACGCTTATTTTTATCCCCTCCCAAGTCAATCTCTGTTTCAATAAAGCACGCCTCAGCCGATACTTGCATAAGCATGCCCTTCAGTATGTCAGTGACCAGGAACGCAAACCCCACCAGCCATGGGTCACTGGTCAGGAGCAAATATCAGTGTGGTGATGGAGGTGCTCTGGGTGCTGCGTTGCATGGTAACAGAAGGCCTGGTCAACCGTGGCTAACAGAGCATGACCGCACAAACACAGGCAATCTATAAAGCACATCTATAACACAAAAAAGCTAATCAGATCCATAACTGTTTAGAGAGGTTGTGGCTGGTCATCTGTATGCAACATGAAGATGAGCAAGTGAACAACAGACAGCAGGGCAACAATAACAAAAAAAGAGAAAAAGACAGTCTCTTTCCTGTTTCCTGACTGTTTGTGCAATTTGCTTTCAGATCTAAGCAGACAGCACACAATAGGCTTATGATTAAGAATACTATCTATATCTGAATCGGTATCTATAAAGGGAAACTCCTGCTTTGCAAGAGAGGCATCATTACCCTTATGAGTCACAAGATTGCAGAGATAACAAGATATCAAAAGCACCTTCTCCCACTTTCTCGCCTTTTTTTTTTGTCACTTTGGAGTTACGGCAGCCTAGAAAAGGCGTAGGATAACACTAAACATGCAGATACGATCTGATTCCCAATATGACAAACAATGGCAAAAAAAAGAAAGAAAGAAAGAAAGAAAAGAAAAGGTGTGAAGAATCTACAAAGTAACCTGAAACTATAATTATCAGAGAGGGGAGGAAAATATGTCACATTAGGCCACAAAAAGAAACAGAAAAATCCAGCCTAATCTCTCGGTGACACATTGCATTCTTGAGTCTGTTTGTTTGTGATCTGAAATGAGCTGTGCATCTTAAACCCACTTTGAAACAGATAGTAATCTGCTATTCACTGACTTCTCGATCCATCATCCTTCATGGAAAAGTAGCTTGAAGCAATGTTCAGAGTAGGGCTGAACGATTATGGAAAATAATCTAATTGCGATTTT
>NW_005187403.1:5755135-5761304 GCF_000239375.1 Pundamilia nyererei | reverse complement strand
AGCCTTTGCGGTTAGAAAATTGCACTTGATCATGTCGCGATATTATCGCAAATGCGATATATCGTTCAGCCCTAGTTCAGAGGCAGTATTTTACACACACGCACACTCTGAAACAGAACAATGATGGGAAACAAAGTGGTATAGTCTCAAAACAAAAGTCTTAAATTAACACATCTACATTTAAGGCTACTGAGGTTAGAGTAGACTATGCACGCTTCCATAATTACACAGCTTGCAGATGAGATGCGGTAGATGATGTGTAACATTATTCAGGGTAGTGGGTCAGTGTGGAGCTCTGGATATGCTGGCATGCTGCAAGTCAGTGAGTTCATTCATGCAGCTCTCTTTGCTTAAAGACTGGTAATAAGTGTATATTTTGCAGCACGTAAAACAGCTTTTTTTCTTAGTTTTATAAGGTATACATGTCACAGTAATAGTGTGTAACCCTTGTATACTCTGGATGCAAGAGCGACAGATCTTTAAGACTTGCAACGCCACCACGATCCCGACTTTACTGCAGATACGCTCAAGGAAGTCTTTTTTTCTGTAAATGAAGCTATTAACACAGCATGAGTCAAAAGTGAGTCATTCCATTAACTGCTCTGGTTAAGTAGTTTTTAAGGAATGTTTGATCATTTTGATTAGACGCTGGGTGGATTTTAAGGCCGTATGCTATTTAACTGATGCAGGTCCTGTGTAGCCTGGTGGCCTCGATGGTGGCGTTTCAGAAGAGGGTGGGACCATTAGGCCCGCGTATTGTGTGGTGGTATAAACATTTACAAGTCTCGAGCCTCAATGCCTCCTCTGTTTAACTATAAAGCCAGCAGAACTCAATCTTCCAAAGCTCTGTGTTTCTGGAGCTAACACAACCTTTTCCCCTCTGCTGCTGCAATAGGAAGGTGGTTCATTACTGATAGCATTTCTTCTTCTCTACTTACTTTGTGCTGATAATGTCTGTCACATTGTTCGTCTGTGTTTCCACACTCTGTAGATCTATGACTAACGCTACACACTCATTTATCCTCTTCACTCACTTTGACTCGCTTCCTTCACAATAGTATGATTCATTTAAAAACAATTATTGCAATACACTGTATATGCTTCAAGGATAATACCACACTGCACTGGCTATGCAATATTATGAGTATTTAGATAATCCTCACTCTTGGATGCTTTCAGTATGGGTCTGTGTGTTAATGGCAGGCAGGGGATGAGCTAATGGAGCTATTTGATGGAAGCGCTTGGCAGAGAATTTCATAGAGGTTGTACTGAAAGCTATGGAGTGAGCCCTAAGGTCTAGTTGACTCAATTGTCCTCTGTGTCAGAGCGCAGGAACCCACACCAGCATCCACAGTCACAAACACAAAGGTTCTCCAAACTATTCAACCATGAGCAACAAAGGGTTGCAGAGGGGATGCCTTAAGGTCTGATTTTCAACAGCATCATCGACGCACAGAAAAAACATGCTGGAAGCTTCTGCTGGGAAAAGGGGAAATGGTGACAAAAAGGGCACAAAGGGCTTGAATAAATAAATAAATTATTGCACTGTTTAAACTGTCCAGCTTTTCACGTACAAAGCAAAAGCATGATCGGTAGTGATGCAGTTAGCACGATGTTCATTAGATGCACTGGGAGGCGTAACGTTTTGCAAACAGACGGCAGCATGGTGGACAAAGGATAGCCAGCCGGCAAACATCCTGAAGAGAAGCAATCTCATCTCAGCCAGTGCACAGCCTTAATACTGGAGAGAGAGCAGCGTGAAGCACGGGGGAGCAGGACGTTCATGAAGCAGTATAAGGATTGATTTACTCTTATCCCCCCCCCCAAAAAAAAGTTGCAGCAATATTGCCAATCCGTGAGCAAAACAGAAATTAGCTACAAAATCTAGAAACATCATGTTAAAAGCTGCCATGTGCATAGAGCTCACATCTCGTGCACACTGTGTTAGGACCAGAGGACATCAGCACATCACATAACACAGTGCTGAAACTGAACAACAAAACCAGGTTTCAGAATTGTTCTCTGGCTACTCTGTAGCTTTCCTTTTTATTTACATATGCAGCTATTTTAAGATCTAGTTTGTAATGCGAGTCATCTTCCTGCTAAAACAAAAATGACCAATCATTTGCTCATTCCACCTTCTTGACAGTGATGAACTCATCTTCTTGTTTGTCTTCAGTAACAGAGAACAATGTTTCCTTGGAGTTTTAGAGCAGCCGTTTTTCAACTACAAGTTGATTTCTTCATGATGTGATTTTTCCCCCATTTCCAGAAGGACAAACGATTATCTGAGAAAATAATCAGCAGATTAATCTACAACGGAAAAAAAAATCATTAGTTTAGCACCTAATTGTGATATTGATGGTTTTGTCATCTAGGAATCCATAGCAGTATCAGCTAATGATTCCATTAATGTGATGTGAGAGGCAAACGAGGCCACAGAGCAGCACGCTAAAGCTTTACTGGAGGGCAGGGGCAGTATGATGGAAAGGGTTAATAGCGGGGTGGGGGAGCGGAATTCACACAACATATACTTACACACCATCCTGGGTACCCCTCCTGTTCCTTCCCCGCTGACGCCTAAGTCACTGGTATGATTTCCTGTCCCTCGTCTCCCTCCCCTCTTCACAGCACAGAGCAGCCTGGACTCTGTAACTAACCCCCACATAACAACTTACCTTATAAAAATAGGTGGTGCCTAATAGCACATCACTAACAGACACACACACATTTACACAAACCCACACGACACAAAGCAGCTCACTGCGATACACAACCACCCAACACAAACATGCTCAAACCAGCCTGATCCTTCAATTGACCTTCGGGCTGCAGCAATTTACTGCATTTTTTAGCGATCCATTTAAAGCTAGCTTTCTGAACCGATTCTTTCAGTAAAGTGAGACAGACCGTGTGGCAGGCAGCAGGTTCACCTGGGGTGAAACCGATAGACTAAGAAGCACAAAGTGCTATAAATACTCAGCTTGTCAGTATCTCTAACATCAAGCAGCACCAGAACAGAGACACTGCAACAGCTAAAAACCCCCTGTGATCTGCTGAGAATGAATTCAGAGTTCTCAGAGAACGGCAGCTGTTTGCCTCTTGCCAAACAGGCACTATAAAGCACTTGAGATAGGAGAGCGATCCTACACACAGACAAACAGCCACAAGAGAACCGATCACTTCACTGTTGAGCACAAGACAGAGACAGATACAGAGAGGCAGAGAAGCACAGGAAACAGTAAATGGCCTCAACAGCAAGGAGTGGTACCACGCTCTCCATGTTAGAGAGCCGCACAAAGCTGATCTTGTCTGTGCAGCGCGCCACTCGTCATCCACTTGACACTTTGTGCACAAACACAGCACTGGATGAGACTGAAAGAGAGATGCCACATAATATATTTAATCTTACAGAGCAAATGCACCCTGGCAAACCAAACTTTGTGAAAAATGTCCAAATGTAGCTTCTTAAAAATAGCCTTGGATGACAGACGTGTCCTTTACAAAGACAAGACTTGCCCACGTATAGACACTTATAATTAGGCAGCAGTCGTCTAAACTGTACTAGAGATTTGAATCACTCATACACAAAAAGAAAATTAAATGCAACTTTGTAATTACTTCTATATTAATCCGTAATAACACATTTTTGTGTCATCTTTTTCCAACTGTGGAAAAAGATGACACAAATTTATATTATTTTTGAAAAACAGAGATCGATCTGTAGTCTACATGCTAAGGTTGGGCCACGGGATATAAATACTGTCAGTCAGTGATTAGCTGCAGGCTTTTATACATGTTTGCATCGTAGGAATCACCCTTTTCAATGAGTGAAATGTAGTCTGGCAAAAATCTATGTTAATAGTCACTTCCTAGTTACTTCCTAACGCGCATAATCGTTTATGTCAGTGTCAGCTGCCTCTAAGTGTCTGAGATTTGTTTTGTTTTTTATTTTTTATTTTTTAAACCAGACAAAAGCTACAACTGTTATTTTATTTTTTTATTTGAACTGTTAAGCAGGCTATTATTAGCTCATTCTTGTCATCTGTACCAGTTTACTTGCTCAGCTGATGTCTGTCCACTTATCTGACATTCCACGGGTAAAAAGAAAAAGCTACATATTGCTGTTTCAGATGAATGAGGAAAGTTGCCTCTACATAACTGCATATCACCTTCCAGGGTTTTATTGATGTGCTGTTATTTTTGTCGTCTGTTCTTCCTCAGTATGCAGACACACTGCAGCAGACAGCATGACTGCACTTCCAAAAATAGTATGGTGGGCCCTTTACAATACATCTGACGCTATAAAATGATATCTTCATTTTATGTTTATGTTTTAAATAATAGAAAATTAGGCAGAACGCTTCCAAAGATAGAATCAGCATGGACAAGTCTAAAGACAAGCATTTTGGATGCTGAGGCTTTTGTAACAGAATTTAAGGGGAAAAAAAGAATCAGTGAAATTTAACTCATTATTTGCTGTGAGATATCAGTCATATGAAGAGAAACAGGTCAAAATAACAACTCAAAGTCTTCTCAGGCCAAAGCTGATAAATTATGTGATTATTTTGCCTTTAAGCTCAGAAACATTCCATTTATTTCTGTTCATCATTGCTGTTTTAAAAGCATATTCACACATTCAGGTTGTATAAGAATGAACATCCAAGCAGAAGTGGGTCAGCGAACACTGAAACAAACAAACAAATTCCTGGATTTTGTCCACAGGGCTACAAGCTCATTCAGTCACTGGCGAAGTCAAGATTGTGCGTGTTTGCATGCATTTCATCTACAATCTGGGATTAATATAAAGAAATCAAACCAAGGATTCACATTCATCTACAACCAAACAAAACACACACACACCCACATGCACCTTGACAACAAGGCTGACTTGTTTGCAAGCAATGTCAACTTCTCTCGTTTACCATTCCTGATTTAGACTGGTGTCGGAAACTGGCAGCAACTGTGGGACGTCCCCTTCATTGTATGCCAGCTCCCTGACCCAGCCATGCCACCCTGGGGTCTACATGATTTGACACACTGAACGCAGGAAGGCACGCACACACATGCACACTAAGGCGCAGCTTGACAGAACCCACCCCCCCGCCTTTAAATAGATTTCTACATTTTCCGCCTTTGAGATTGCTGCTTTCAGGCACACCAATGCCACTCGCCTTTTCTCTCTCTGTGTCCCTGCTGCTCACTTTGCTTCAATAGAAAACTCAACATAGACAGATTTTTCTTTTCTTTCCTTCATCCTTGCAATGGTCAGTACTGTATCTGCAACACACACAGTGCAGTCCCCTGTGTGGATACACAAAACACGAAATACCGTGTTCCCTTCAATCAAATTTCCATAATATCAAAGTGTTAGAGTTACAAAGCGTTACAATAGTGCGTTAGAGCGCTATTGTAACTCAGTCCGAAACAAGAACTGAAAGACATGATCATTGGACACATTTGGAGTTTCAGTAGTGGTTCTCTGTCACACCGCTTTTACTTCTACAATCTCATCACAAACACCAGCAGTCTGAGTGAGGATGCTGTGGGTTCTGGCAGATGGGTTATAAAGACAGTTTAATACGATGCGATCGTTTAGATAACAAAGATTTGGATTTAGACGAGCGAATTGAAGCAGCAAAAAAAAGACTTTTAGGCAGTGTGCAAACCAAGTGAAAACCAAAAAACAACATAAACAATAAGATCCAGAAACTGTTTATTTTGAAATTAAAGCCTCTGTAGTCAAATCAGCAGCTAATAGATGAATAACTACAAAATATTGTCCTTCTGCAGTATGACCAGCTATTTGTGTTTGGCCTCTGTGCATCTGTTTGAAACACATTACTCACGCTACGGTCTCTGCAGAGGGCCATCATGACTACAGGGTCTGGGCAGCTCAGGGTACACAGACAAAATACGCACAGTGAACACTGACTTTTGTTGCCTGCTGGGTTGAAATACATAGATTTATTAGGCTGAGCGCACCACAGACTGTGTGTTTTCAAAACAAGGTATTATGGCACTCGGCACTGTGTAATTACACAGTGATAGACTCGGCTACCTTAATTATGGAGCCTCTATGTTATACCAGCTCATCAGGGTGGATCTGTTCACGCAGCTTTAGCAGGAGGAAAGAAAAAAAATCAAACAGGGTTAACCCCAACATGTG
>NW_005187403.1:5741428-5754957 GCF_000239375.1 Pundamilia nyererei | reverse complement strand
TGTCGACATTTTTTTTTTTTTTGGGGGGGGGGGGGGTAAATAAGGCAAAGAGGAAGCCTGTGATTGAAGGCTGTGGCCCCGCAGAGCAGCCTCCTCAAACTGGGTCCACCCAAAGCTTCAGCAAAGCAAATGAGCACCTTCCATAAAGCCACACGACACAAAAAGCACAGAGAGGAATGTCCCCTGCATTTTATTCCACCAGCAAAGCCTACTTTACATTAAGGCTCCAAAGCTTGCAACCGCAGACTCAGACAAATAATCGTCACAAAAAGCAATGCGTGTATGCGTTTATTTTAACATAAACTGCAGAATGAGTGTAACGCCATTAAAACTTTTGAAACCTGATGAGGGAAAAACAAAAACAAAAAAACCCCCCACACTTCACATTTCTAGTAATGCTCATCTGCTAAAGTAAATGTCCTTGTCTAGTTTCTTCTTTGGGTATTCGAAGTTATTATAAGTTAAAATACCCAACATGCTTGTTTCTCCAGTAAAACAAATGTACAACTGATCACCAGCAAAAGTGCTGTGTGCTGTCTTTACCTGTGTCTTCATCTAAATCACCCTGCAGAGAGGAGTCTGTGTCCTCTGAGGAGGCCTGGCTCCTCCAGCTTATATTGCCCATCCAACAGTCCACGCAGCAACTAGTCCAGGTGATACTGATGCTTACGCCCTTTGTGTACTGTGTCGTAGGTCACAGTGGCATTTTTTAGAGCTCTCTCTCACAAAGGCACTGCTGAGAGTTAGTCATAACTAACTTAGCCTCATGATCATCCTCACTTGACTCAGCCACGTTACACAGGACTTCAGAGGAAGAGCCACATATAGCAGTGACACAAGTCAGGAGGAGTCCAGAAGCATTGTGCTTTTCCCAAATCCAATGTGTTTTATATTCATATTCTTATAAATCTTGACTTAAGCAATCCTGGAAGGATGTCTGAGTGGGTGTCGTCACTGGTCCTGGAGAGGGTCCAACACTCCACAGTTATCTGGAATGGAGAATGCACTCAACAGTAATAAGGAAATGAGACGGCCACCTGCGGGAATAAACGACCTGCTCTCTGGCATGTAGGCCAACACGCAGCAGTGAACTCAGGGGAAGCATCTTCTTTCTATCCTTTTGAGATAGATTCAACACCTCAACAAAGTCTCTCAAAAACACACGTGGAAGTTGAGAGATGGGGAATATGACCCGCCAGTGACATACTGCTGCACTGAATTACACGTGAGACCACTGAAAATTATCTCAACTGCAGTCTTTCGCTCCACCTGGAAGGTGATGAAAGCACCTTAAAAATGTTCATGTTACAAAAACCCAGACTTCCCTTCGCTTCTCATCGATTGCCCTGGTCCAGCCATTACGCCACATGTAATCCATCCATTTCTCTATCCGATTCACTCTCTGCTCACAGACTTTATCCACCCTCTCCCTTTCTCTTCCCAAGCTCTTTTCCCTCCCTCTTTTTGCATTCCCATACACGGCACCAAAAAAAATAAATAAAAAATGTAATTACAACACAGCTAAACCTATATGGGAAAAGCAAGCCTCTCATTCTGTGGTAGAGGGAGGGTGAAATGCTTGCTACCATCAAACCTCAAAATTGCAGCATGACAAACCAGTGCTCATAGCTTGCTCTGTGCAACAGTGGGATCACTCATCAGCAATGTGGGCAGACCGAGTTATCCCGGGGAACCCTTTTGTAATCAGGACTGCTTTAGCTCTTGCTCAGAGTTTTTTTGACCCAGGCATGCAGAGCTCGGCATTTACGGACATTAGGAAAAAGAAGCTATTTTAAGTCTGAAGCAACGAGCTAACCGCTTAGCAAACGAGGGCCATCGAAGTTTCACACACACACTTTAGTTTTAGCTCTTGTAATGCCTGACAGTAAACAGTGCAGCTAAGACCCTTTCAAAGGGTGAACCACAGATGCGCACTGCCACACTATGCAGCGAGGGGGGTGCAGGGAGTCTAAAATAAGGAACTGATGGATCAGTTCTGCCGCTGCGGCTGGCTACTACCATTGACTGTCCAGTAACAGAAGAGTCCGCAAGCTAATTTTAAAACACTGCACTGCTGCTCTCACGACTTTCTTACCAACACTGGTGTGCCAAAATGTGTCGTGCCACAACCCCAGTCTGCATGAGGGAAATTTTTGCAACCGTGAAAATCTCAATGATCTTTTCATAAGCAGCTTTTCTGGTGTGTTTAAATGTGTGTTTTGAGCTGTAAAGTGTGCACAGCATCCAAGCCTAATGCGAGTGGAAGAAAAAAATTATTGTTCTTCTTTTTATTTCATTTTTATTAATTTTTTTATTAAATTAATTTTATTAAATTATAAAAATTTTATTTCATTCACAAATGACTACGTGCATCTTTGAAATAAATGCCGCTCACGGGATAGAAATATAGTCTTGTAGTTCATCTTTGAAAAAAAACTCAAGCCAAAAAAAGCAATAGTCTTACTCGTGATCACCTGATATTATAATAAAAATGGTTTTTTTAAAAAAGACATCTCTCAGTATTTTGTATATCATTAACAGGCTAATGTTAGCAGACTGAAATGAATAAATTAAGCACTGACAAACAAGCCCAGCTAGCCAACACACACACACAAACACACATGCACCCCCACCACAAAAACATGTTACAAAACTTTGCACTAACGCCGGCCAAGTGACTACAATAACTCAACCCAGAGCTGGTATGGTGTTTTAGAAAGCAGTGGCTAAAGAACAGATGCTGTTCTCTGCTGCTGAAGAAGTAGTAATGTTAGTGCATTAATGTAGCTAACTTACCTAAAAACAAATACTAAAAGATATCGAAAAGCTGCACTGTCTCTCACATCACCTTTGATTGTACTGTCACTGAGATAGTGCATGAAAACTAGTTATTATTATGACTGCTATTATTAGAAAGACACCGGTGAAAAGAGCAGTGGAACTCTGAGGTTTGAGCAAAATAACAATCTTTAAAGTGTACAAAGGGCACATATCCTGGCAACGGGGAGCAGTTAGAACAGATTTTTATTGACCCGTGCAGTTTTAGAATGGTTTGTGTGAATGAAGGCTTCCTACACATGTAGACAAAACAGGAACGGAAATACAAATCGAACGAAGGAAAACTCATCCCAGGTGATGTGTCTCTGTTTTTATGCGGAAGATCTTCCTGAAAAGTGGATTCTGGGTTGGTTCTTCAAAGTGACGCTAAATGGGTTTTCTTTCTTAAAATTTTGTATCGCCTTCATTTCAAAAATTAGGCCATCTTGACAACAACGAATCCCATTTCAGGACTGCTGCGCTAAATGTTTCACATCTTAATTTAACTGCAACAGTGGAATCATTCTAAGTGGGTCATTTAAAGTATGACATCCAACAAGTAAACATACGGTACGTACATAAAACGCTGCGGGATTAGAAAGTGTCTGAGCAGAGTCTGCAAGTCACAGTGCAGCACTCTCAAAACCAGCCAGAAATAATTCCCGTCAACAATGCATCGTTCACCAGTGATAAGCAGTGGATGAGAAGTATTTTTAACTTTTGATCAATGTCAGCACCCCCACAACTATTTATACTACTAATCATGAGCTCATTTAGCAACACTCGGAAAACTTAAATTGCTTAACGCACTGAAAGACAGGAAAAAGAGAAGAAGAAAAAAAAAGATGCCTTGGAGCTATTAATATGTGCTGACACTGCACACCAACCCAGTCATTCAGCTCACATCATGTACTATTATTAAGGCAGGCTACCTGACAGCATCTTCAAGTTTTACCGGTAGCTTACACCAAAATGTGATCACACAGACTCAAAGCTTTTAAGCCTTCTGAGAAAAGCATTAAGAAACAGCTTCGGCTGTCTGGCTGCTGTTACGTTTTTTGGGGGACAAACACCGCAACACACTGAATCTGTTTATGGATTTCAGTTTTGGGCTGCTTGAGTGATGAAGTCATGTCGGTGAGTACGTAGAGAATGGGATTCGGCGCAAGAACCATCCATCTGATTTCATCAGAGGTGACACGCCTGGGCTCCACCGCACATGAGGTTCGCTTTTGCTTCCCGCGGGAAGGGCAAATTAGTGACTGGGTGACACCATCCCCGGTAATCGGAGGAGTATGTTGATGCAGCTAGTGAATTTGGTGTCCATGTGTTTGCTCCTCAAGGCACCATTCTGCCAGCGACTAAAACTGTCACCCTGTTTCTATCCAGTCTCCAGAGACGAAGCCTTTCACACTTTCTCTCACACTCAAGCACTGCCTGCTGCAGAGTTTTCTGTTCTGAGTCCCAAGTCTCGCCCTTCCCTGTTTCCATTACACTAGCAACCACCACAGTGTGTCCTTGGGGACATATTTGGAATCAATAGGCAGATGAGAACAGACCAACAAGTAAACAACTGGGAAGAATGGAAGCAGGGGAGAAGTGATGGTTTGGGTACTTGCTTTTAAGTTATCAGTTAAGCAAAGAGTCTACAAAAAAAGAAAACAAAATAAAAAACTCTTGCATTGCCTCTGACTTTTCATTTAGTTGTGACCATATGTAGTCATCTGTCCGCAAGACACGAAAGGAATCGGAAACTTTTACTCCTATGAAGAATGACTGAGCTAGTGGAGGATGACACTCCCTCCCCTCCTGTTATTGGGGGCTCTCAGTGTGTGTGTGTGTTCGCCTTTTCGCCCACTTACTGCAGGCAACACTGGGCAGGACACTATGTGGAGCGAAGCAAGGAGACAGCTGCTGGAATGGGATGCAAGTGTAGCTGACGGGTATAAAGTTTCCTTCCCAAAATCCCATCCATACCCCAACACTACTGCGTTTCCTCCCGTAGTGATTGTGCTCCGCAGTGAGAGTGAACGTGAGAAAGTGAGCGACACGAGTAGACAAAATGAGAAAAATAAAAATACGGGTCAAACCAACAACAAAAAAATGCCACGTGCACAATAGTGAAAATCAACACAAATACACACCCAGCAGCCCAGCGCGTGAACGCAATCCCATTCCAGGGGTAACAAGGCAGCTAGCCTTAGCCAGTAAAAGCTAACCTTGAGCTGCTGCTAGCTAAACCCGTCTTTAAATGTTCGCGGACGGCCAATTGGGAAGCAGGAGAAAAATGTCACACGATATATTCACTCATTTACGCGTCTTCCAAAGGGGAAAAAGGCGAAACACACGTGTTTCCTCTTGAGTGAAATTCAGAGATTTGTCCCGAGATGGTTAGCAACGCTCGCAGACAATCAAACCGGGGTGGTGTATTTACAACCCCCGTACCGAGAGTGAATGGAGAAATGCCGGTGTAGTACCATGGAAGAAAAGCCAGCACGATTTTTCTTTAAAAAAAAAAAAAAAAAAAAAAAGCTATTTCCCCGGATTAGCTCGCTAAACTGTTTTGAACACGAGAAGCTGTATTATTTTAACTAATGGATCAGTTAACCAGCTCTCCTTAAGTCAGCCTTTTGGTTTAAAAACGGGACAAAAAATATGAAAATATCATTAGCCGCTACCAGCTAGCAGACGCTTTATTTTAACTGGATAGCCGAGAAAAAGAACAATCCGTGAGGCCCAATTAAACCACCATTTACACCCAACACACTCATCCAAGCTTTATCTGGAGCACCCCCTTTTTTGTTGGCGTATGTGTTGGTCAACAGACCCCCCATAATTTAATCCATCCGAGCCCCGTGTAAGGGAGACCGTTATACAGTATCCCGAAGGTGGAGCGGTGAGGTTCAGTCTAGCCGGGCAGGACTTACCTTGCTTGCTCTCTATTTTTCTCGACATTTTCGTAGCCAGCAGCTGTGATCCCACTCGCAGTTCAACAAAACCGTAGCTACAGACGAGCCTCGCCGTGCCTCTCCTCGGATTATTCCCTCATTTTCGATATGTTGTTGTGTCCACGAGATGATTCCGCCCCGGTTAATATAATATATTTATAGGCCACAGACATTGGTACGGTTATAAACTGCCTCCGTCCGTCTCCGGGTAATTTTCACTGGATACACACACACACTACGCTCACGTTAATGCCTTGAGCGGAGACTCGGCTAGGGTAGGCTATCGTCCAGTGTAACAGCGCCCCCTTGCGTCAGGAATTAGCCACGCCATCTGTCAACAAGAGCATGGGCGTGTTTCGATTTCAGTTCAAAGTTAAAGCAAGCCCCGAATGTAATCCATACTGATTTTGCAAGTGCTGTTGCACACAGTCTCATAAATTAAGTCATCTGTCTTTTTCATGCAATTAAATAATAATAATGTGGAAATTCACCAATCATCCATTCACCCATATATCAATCTATCGCAGATGGAAAAAAATGCAGAGTAGCCTGGACGGCAGCGATTTTTTTTAACCTCATCAATTTTAGCAGCAGAAGGCTAATGAAATGATGGAGTGCGCAGGCTTCGAACAGCCATTTCAGCAGCTCGGTTCAAAACCAGCATCATGGCCGAAAAGACAGAACAAGTCTTAAAAACTAGTAAAAGCTCCTGAAGAAATCAAGTGTTGCACAAAAAGATAGATCAGGGGCGTTGATCGGTGTGATCATCAAAACAAAGCAATGGGTCTCTATATAATAATTAATAATTAATTTAAGGTTAATAATCAGTTTCAGCAAATTAAAAAGATTACATCGCCACTGATGTTTAGATTGCGAGGGATCTAAAGGTTTAAAGCTTTACTCACAGGCATTTGGTTCTTTTTTCTTGTTAATATCTATGTTATGCGCATGTTTTGGAATAAAGTTGAAAAGCACATAACGATTAAAAGTACAATACCTGGTTAAATGAAGGAACCTATCTAAACAGACTTGTGAGCGCTAGAAAATGCATGGACACTTCGCAGCTTTTTTCTGGAAGTGTAACTGGTTTGCATTTTTTTTCCTTGCACACGTCTTTTCACTCTGCGTGTATACACTAGTTTGCATTTCTTCCTATTAAAAGAGGGTTTTTCTTTTCCGCTGTCGCCAAGTGCTTGCTCACAGGGTCTCTGATTGGAGGGGTTTCTCTGTAGTACTGTAGGGTGTAGTACTGTAGTATTAAGCGGTTACAGTTAAGGTTAGTGTATTTCTGAACACATTTTTCCTCTCTAAGGCACTTTCAGGGCAGCTTTTACTCTGAAAAAGCAGGATTTCTTGTATTTTTGCTAGTATGCTTGCCTAGAGTTCAGTGTGTATGTGTGTGCAGTGTTTTGACCAGGAAACCAGCCCACACATCTTGGCTGCATCTTATCCTCCAATCAATTAAGTCAAAAGATAATGGTATGGACAACAGCCAGAGTAACTCTTAATTAGATTTCCCCCCCATAAATGTTTTATACATAGCAGAGGTGATTTATGCTTTGAGTGTTATGAATCACTACTGGCCGTTTGAACATTTAGCATCAGCTCTAGTTTGTATATCTAGAGGAGAACCTGTCATTTTTTCCCACATTTGATCTCTAATCAAATGCCAGTAAATAACAGCATTCACAGAAGTTCTTTTAAATAAGCAAGAATTGTGATTTTAAAAGTGGTAGTTGAAAATTGTAATATTTCAATAATATATATGTCTTCTGTCATAGACATTTGTTTTTTGTCGATATCTTTTGGCTCATTTGAGCTATCCTAATAAGTCCTGATGTACTAAATAGAGGACATCGTGGGCTTTCCATTGATATGTCATGTGTTTGGGGGCGTCTTTTAGCTCTAAAAGGAAGGCAATCATAAAAAAAGTGGAAAGATTCACTGTTCCTCGGTTCTCGGGAGGATATATTAACGTCTGCTTTGTAATTACAGAGTAGTTTGAACCATTTACAAGTTAAATGGAAGCACACAGCCCCCTGTTGGGCACGCTAAAACCTTGCTTAGATGCATATACTACAACTACATTTTTCTTATTTTCTCCCTGTTACCATTCATGTACTGCATGTGACAGGAAAATTAAAGGCCGAGTAGAAGAAGAAAGGGGAAGCATGGCTCTAATTTGATGCTCGTTTCAACTGCTGACTATGGCTTTTGCTCACTTAGTGCTTCACATTATCCTCTCTATTAAAGTGCAACCATCTAGATTATGTCTTGAGTGTACCAAGACGAAGCGAGCATGCCATATCAACTTTTTATGAATAATTGATCTGACTGACAGAGTGATCTACATTCCTTGAGTGATGTGGGTCAGCTCATACACGCGCAGTGCGCCCGTGAACGCAGAGGCATGCATTAAAATACTGAGATATGGAGTTCATTACACACTGTTGGCCGCTTCTTCTGAGCTTTGGTGCCGCTCACCTCATCAGCGACCGATTTAATCGCTTATCAGAGAAAGGCCTTGAGTGTCAAGGATTCATATTTACACTGGCAGTCATTATGCCTGCTCCCTTGTGCTCTTGCTTGCGCAGCAGAAGCCACACCCGTATAAGAAGTGCAAAGTGCTTGCTTTGTGTGTTTGTGCTAGGGAGAGGTGTGTGGGTGTGTGTGTGGAGGAGGGGAAGGAGTGGAATACGTTCCCCGAGGCTATGATAAAGTCACAGAGGGAAGACAATGATCTGCCAAGCAATGCCAGACTTGTCAGGGCAGGATAGGGCCTCACAGCGCAGTCAGAGTTGGTCTGTTTTAGAGCGTCTTGGTGTTTTCCTGACAGCCTGCATTCAGTCTCCCACAGAAACATCCAAGCAGCTGCCTCATCTAATGACCACGTTCAATTTGGGGCTTGAAATTTCAGCTTCACAAGGCAGCGTAAAGCCTCTCTGCCACCAGTGACAACTGATTGCTGGCTCTACTAACGAGACAAGACTTTAAAATATACACAACAATAACTAGAGGAGTCTTCTACATCTTACTGCTTTGCCACACGACTCACATTTGTCTTTGTTTTCTTTCATATCATTTTCACTTTTTTTTCATTAAATGTCACTTAAGCCTCAGCGCAGCCCTTTGCTGACATCCGTTGGCTGCGTAGTAAACCAAGCACACCGAGTCACGCCGCTTTATGCCACAGAGTGGTGCTCTTGGTCCACCGATCATACTTGTATGCTGGAGCTCAGCCTCACGACCCCGTGGTGGTACACTTCTAGTAATGTGCTGTACATGTGGGTAAATGTCACAGAATATGGTAATACAATGATAAAGCTCTTTGATGAGCTTCACTGAGGGCAGGAATTTTAAAAAAAAATCTGTATGACCATCTTAATAAATCACCAAATAGTTAAAAAAAATTCCACTAATTAATTCCACTGTTTAAAGTTATAACTACTCCCCTTAATGAAGACAAATGTTTGGAAATAGCCAGCAGGTTAATCCATCACCATGCTCAGATATTCAGGGTCGATACCTCTGATGAATGTGGGAAGCTTTATACTGGTTCACACTGGGAAATTTCCACTCTGGGCTTGCAGCAAGATCAGGTCAGCTGTGCGCTGGATGCAGTTCACCGTTAGACGGGGCAAAGAAAGGAGAGGCAGGAGAGTTTTGTTAGCTGAGAGTTGTCAGCGAGAGCTTTGAGATGGGGTTTGATCTTCGCGGTGGTGCAGTGCTCAAACACAGTTTAAGACTTGGTTAACCTTGGCCAGCGGTCGCACCGTTCTGTCTGTCTCGCATCTGAGAGTTGGAGAAAGAAGGAGGGGATCAGCGAGGCTTATATGAGTGAAATGCATTTTAATTGAGAGGGAGCGGGGGGAAGGTCTACCTTGACAACAATCAGGGTCCTCTGTCTTTGGATCTCTGTTAACGTACAGTGATTTTCAAGAGAGGTTTTCATGATAGGATTAAGACGGTGGGCCGGGGGTGGGAGGTGGAGAAGATGGAGAAGCGTCGAACAAAGAGGACAAGGTGTCTGGGTCATAACCTACTCAATACTGCATGAGAATAGAACAATCTGTCACTGCCACAAACAAACACACTGAGATGTCGACAAGGTTAGGAGAAATCAGATGGTGAAGAGAGGGGATCATCAACAGTTGTCATGGTAAAACAAACAGTGCTGCATTAAATCTGTGCACTAAAACTGCATATTCAGACTACAAATTGAGATTTGCTTCCCACACTATATAATGCACACATATACAGTAACTGTTGCAAACATTCGTGGATGCAGCCACGCTATAAACACAGAGAAATTATTTATGTGCTGAGGCAGGCATTGTCGAGCTGCTCTTTAGAGCTCCACGGGACAGCGGGCCTGGCTCTTAGAAAGCCCAGCTGCTCGCCTTTCAAGATCACTCCGTCCTGTCACTATGGCAGAGAAGGTCTTACAGTCTAAACTCACCCCCTCCTCTCCATATTTTCCGTGGCACTTTTAAATAGAGGGGTCGACCTATCTTCGAGGTGGGACCCTCCCTCGCCCTCTGTACCAGGCCTTCCAGTGCTCCTGATTGACATTTAAGTCCGACGGTAGGGTAAAGAGGGCCAAAGAGCATGAAATGAGAACAGCCGCGGGGCTGCACACCGAGACTTGACCACTCCCTTTCTCACACCCCCCCGTCGCCCACCTCCATTAGTCGCTGAAGTCCCCTGGGGGAACTGCAGGCGACCCTCAGCCTGAGAGGTGAGCTCACAGTTCCTTAGTGTGAAAGCACAAAGAGGTCGGGATGAGATGTAACGATGCAGAGAACAATTACAGTTCTTCAGATGATCATCTTTGCAGTGAGGCTTGGCCTTCTTTACTTCTTATGCTTTCTCCTTTAGAAGGCTAAATGTCAGCGTTTATCCTTCCCTTTATTTTGCTCAGCAGGTCAGAGGCATTTCAGGGATCTTTGAGGATATCGCAAGCATTTATTTTTTACTTTCCCCCCCCTGCAAATCTTATCTATTAAGATCTATCATACTTGTGTGTACCCTGTAAATGTACTGTGTGGTTTTGTAACATTCCAGTTTCACCACGCACCCATTTCTGTGCGTTTTAAGTTGAAAATCTGCCATTTGAGCGGCCGCCTCTTCACACAAGCCATCGCTCCATTTTCATGCATAATACTGGTCAACCTTACACTGGCAAGTGTTATCAGTGGATATTAGCAGTTGAGCGGGATGCGTCAATGTCTACTCCTGCTGGTTTGGCCTAGTTTTCACAGTAGCAGTTATTATAAGCTAGGCACAGAGTAAGACAGTCTGGTCTGTGGGTATCACACTGCGTGAGGGGGTTACTGTTAAAAGCCTGAAGAGTCTGCAACATGGCTGAGCTGCATCGCTATCCAACTTTACAATCCACACAAGGGCCATTTAACAGGATCAGTGGTTAAAACTCATTAATCGAATTAGGTGTTTGCCGCCTGAAGTTAAAGCTGCTACAGTGAGACTTGGATACAGTGAGCTGTGTAAGTTTGTGTTTAAGCAGGCAGGCAGTCGGGACACCCGACTTTGTGAACATAACTGAAGAATGTAAGATATTCAAGCTGATACCATAGATGTTTTTACTAAAGATCTCAGATGAGTTCTAATCTGACCTCAAGGTCAAGGTCAGAGGTCAAGTTTATTTAAAACCTTGTGAGCACATGTTGCTGTATTTAAATTCACCTTTGAAAAATAAGAAGTATAATCACTGATGGGTCATGCATAACTATGACAATACAGCTAAGACAACAGCACTCGGAAACTGCACCTGCACGACACTAAAACTTTATGATATTTTTATTACAGCATACAGAGGTCCGTCTGTTATGGCGTCAATTTGACGTCATAGGGTGTTGTATTTAAAAACTAAAAGGTGTGTTGTACAGCTCGCTTCATGTCCTTTCATATGATATATAACTTGATATGGCTTCTTGATTTTTTTTCCCAATTGTCAACTTTGACCTTGGGTGCTATTAATGAAGGTCAAGGTTAAATGCTTAACCAGCCTAGGTACTCATGTCCCCCAAGACCTAGTATGTTGTTGTGAAGTTTGAAGATGAGCCATAAAAAATTGATTGCGGGTAATAAAAAACTTTTGCTGATTTTCACATTTTACTGTGACCTTGAATCACTTTTCACCGAAATGAAACAAGCTCAAACTGTTTTTTGTATCTATCATCATTCAAACTTTAAAAATCTTGAAAAATGTATATAACGACCTTAGATTTCAATAAAATTTTTGATTTTATAGACGGGAAAATGATCAACTATTTGGATATCTGTGACAGTTAAGAGTATGTGAACCTCACGCTAACAAGAAGATGAAATTTGGTCACGTGTTTCCGATGAGTGGGTTCACAAACAGGTGTGAATAGGCGACCCATTTTTGTTTCAAGAGCAGCGATCTGTCAGCGTCTTATCTTCTTCACTGTCCTTGTTTGTGGAAGTGTCTTACGGCAAAAACAAAGCAGATATCTGAGGACTTGAGAAAGAATTCTCTAGAAAAACACCCCCGTTTGAAAGGATTGATTTATTACAGCAGCACACTCCAAGCTCATCACTCCCCGTGAACATGACACATATGACCCCGGAGTCTACAGGTGGACTCTCGGGTAGTGGAGGTGTTGAAACGACAGGCAGCGATGACAGGCAGCAGAGGTACTGACATGTCAGAGCTGCGATGTGTTTGGTATATATGAGGGGTGTGAGGGCTGCAGTGCAGCTCAGCCTGAACTACCTCACAGGCTTCGCTCCATTTGTTACAGGATTTTGTTTTCTGTTGAACATTTTGTACTCTAATAATCCACAGACAGACATACTTATGTACAAATTAAGGAAATTTAAGGGCACTGCTACCCTCAAGTGGTTGCACATTGGTGCCTATATACAATTTGCTAAAGAACATGTGGACAAGTCAGAAGGCTGCTTGAGTGATATACCAATAGAACATTTTAGTTTAACTAAATGTAACTAAGTGTTTTCTTTGACTTCCATTTTTCCAGTCCGTTCTCGGAGTGACGTGCCATCTCTATCCCTTGTTCTGCCTCCCTGCATATGGTAGTTTGCGTGGTGTGGGTCCTGGGCCCTTCCTGTGAGCCCGGTGCCTCTGGGGTGGGGCACCTTTTGCTCTGTCTTGGGATGGAGGGATGGCTGGGTCGTCCTGTGTTGTTGTGGGTGAGCCCCGGTGCCCTGGTTGTCGTGGCTGGTGTCCTTCCTGAGCTTTGGGTCTGTTTGCTGTCCCTTGGCTTGTGTAGTGGGCTCCTCTTTCTGGGTGGGACCAGGATGTGCTGTCAGGCCTCTGTTGGGTCTCAGTGGGGGCCCCAGGCACCAGTGGAGACCTTCCTGAATGTTTGTGGCTTGGCACACTGATGTCCACTGCAGCTTGCTCTTTGCTGTTGGTTTCTGTAGTCATGTGAGTTCTATTCACTGCTCTATGCTCTGCTGTTTGGGCTCTGGTGAACTTGATGGGAGAAGGGAGGGGGTCCTCGCAGCATAAATCACCACATTGCCTGTAGTTTCAGTTCATATCTCTGTCCTTGTTTAAGTGTTTTGTCTCACAGTGGGGCTTTTTGCCCTCTTTGAAGGGAAATGGATATTAGGGATAGGATACTGGGTAAGATCACATGCAAATGTTCACAATTTAAAAACAACAACAACAACAACAACAACAACAACACCTAAGCTTTTCTACAAAAGAATGCTAAAAGAAGAATAAAAATGTTTAGGACAACAACACACACACAC
>NW_005187403.1:5704973-5741408 GCF_000239375.1 Pundamilia nyererei | reverse complement strand
ACACACACACACACACACACACACACACACACACACACACACACACACACACAAACCAAGCAGAAATCTTGTGGAAGAACCTAAAATGAGCAGTTATCATGTCAGACTTCAGGCTGTTCTGTACAAATGGGCCACAAATTCCCCCAAGCTGATGTGCGGGGCTGATTAACGGTGATGAAAAACATTTATATTGGAGATATTTCTACAAGGGATCATACCAGATACTCAAAACAAGAGTTGATATACGTTTAACATTTTCTTCAATAAATAAATGACCATTGGCATCAATTTGTCACACTATTCGGTTCTCCTTATCTACATTTATGACTCTTAGCATGCATATTTATGCACAATGTAGATAATTCGATAGAGTTCGCCATCCAATGAAGTTAAAACCACATTTACCTTTGATGGAAAGCACAGGAGAGCAGTTTAAGTTGGTTGTTTGTATGCAAAGTACGCGATCAAAAGGCTGTGTTGTGGTTGTCCGGCCTGAAATGCACTGACAATAAAGCTCCCAGTTCCACACGGTAACTAGCAATGTTTACACCAAAAAACTGTGATACTCAGAAATATCAGTTTATACACGCTTGATGATTATGAGTTGCACAGTACTGGAGGTCACAGATGGCAAAGCCTAAATCCTGGATGATGGTAACAGCTTCGTGAGTATTAAATTAGAATTAAAGGTTTGGGGAAGTATGCCGCGTTCTGCTTGTTATGATTACAAATTTGAAATTGGAAGCGGCACACCGACATCAATGACCGACAGAGTTGAATTATTATCTGTACAAAGCTTCGACGCTAGCTGTAAAAACAACGTCGGTCAGGCCTAATTGCTGCCTCCGCGTCAGCAATACACTATAACAAGCCATTATTAAAGTAGACCAGCCCTGTTTCTAAACACATGCGAATGCACACATCCCACATACACCCCGTTAACATCTAACTCACTTACTTAAGACCCAAATGTTGCCTCTCATGGGTAGACTCACTATTTCCTTACATATTTTCTTCCGGGCTAATAATGGAGCAGGCTTATATCGTATACCAGCACATACTACAGAAGGCAGGGAAAGCCCTCGACATGTTGCCAGTCTATCACAGAGCTAACACAGATTGACAGATAAACACACACACTCCCATTCTTTCCTGTGGGAAATTTAGACTCCCTAATCCACCTGATTCTGAGTCTGTGGGCTGTGGGAGGAAGCCAGGATATCTCGAAGAAACTCGCATGAACAGAGAGAGAGAGCAAACACAGAATGCACTACTCGCTCAAGATCAACCCTAGGACCTTGAGTAGTGAGGTCGCCTACCAAGTGCCACCCTCTGCCATCGATTCCTACAGGTTCAATCCCATTTTGAGCTTTGTCAATGTTGGTTTTAACATAAAGTTAATTGCCTGCATCGATCCTCATACCACCCATTACTAACCTGTTGACATAGATATATATATATTTTTTTTACTAGACATTGAAATATGACCAGAATCCTACTTCAGACAGAACATGTGAAAAAGTATTTTCACTCTGTAAATGTGTTTTCATTTTTTCTATTGTTTTACTTCCACTGGATAACATCATATTATGTTAGTCTGCCCTGCACTCAGTCGGGTGAAAAGCACTCAAAATGTTTAATACATTAGAGGTCCAGACCTGGTATGCTGTGGGAGAAAAAAACACTCAAATGTTATTGAGCTTTTCACAGTCTTTCAACTCTGTTTAACTGTTTAGGTTTTATGACCCAGCTTTATTGTTTTGGTGCACCCTCGCTACATTTATCACACTTTTATCATTCCAGCTGAAACAGGCAGCTGTTTTCAGAGAAAAGTCTCAGATAAACCTATTGTGTACTACCTGGCCAGCAAATGGCAGAAAGATACATCCAATGACAGGCTAATAATGAACATGGTGGAGGACTGGCAACTAAACAACAGGATAGTTCAATCAAGTCTTGATGGAGGCAAGCAAAGGCCTAAATTTGGAGTGAATACTGGAGCTACATATGTTGGGTGGACAAAAACGTGATTGTAAATGAATGCAAATGCTGCCCCGTGATGACTTATATATATTATATATATATATATATATATATATATATATGCTGACCTCATTAACTGAATCTTTGGCCAGGTTTAATAAGCATCCACCACTGATGCAGTATACATACGATTCTGTGCAAAAGTCTTCTATCCCTCCATCCCTCATTTTTTACCCCTATTGTCTTTCCAAGGAGCTAAACTATGATGTATTAATTCAATAACACATAATTGTTATTGGCTACTTTCTCTCACTCACTTTCAGTCCCGTCTTTGTACCTGATTATTTTCAGAGGAATGATTTTTGTTTTTTTAAGCCACATAACACTGGCCCATGAATAATATGAAGAAAAAAACATCACCTAAGCAGAGAAGCTGACAACTCAGCATAGAAACCATTTGAAATTGTATTGTATTAGGCACTTTGTTACTAGCAGCGCGTGGCAAAAACACACATTTCTTTCAATTCCTTACAATGTGAAATTTTTGGTTTTATCACTGTCATAGAGAGAAGATAAAGAGAGAGGAACAACAATTTGAGTGTGAGATTTGCAGTCATCTCTCAAACACGGTGGAGGCTCTGTCATGGTTCGGAGCAACATTTCGGTCAGAGGTGTTGGAGATGTAGTTAAGACCGATATAATCATGAACACACAAAAGCACTGTAAGATTTTGATCCACCGCACAGTTCCAAGGTGTGTTACACATTCCTCGCCCAGCTTCGTTCCTCTGCATTACTGCACATAGACACTTAGACTAGTCAAACATAATACAATAATCCTGTGAAGTGTGTTTTCTTGTGTTGCCGTGAAAAAGGAGGACATGGACACGGGGACAAAAAGAAAGAATACCCTCCTCATTATTTCTCCTACAGTCAGTCAGCAAACACTAAACACCGAGGCAAAGAGAAAAAAGGCAACTATAACAGACAGGAAGAAGAGAGGCAGCAGTTCTGGCAGAGCTGTGTTGACAACTTTCCAAGAGCTGATTTAGTGAAGGAAGCTACATCTGTTGAGCTCCAACGACAGCCATTGGGTTGTTCAGGCTCCTTTTGCTCTGATGTGCTGCAGTCAACTTTTTTTTTTTATGTACACAGTAACCTAGTTTGCTCTGCATGCTGCAAAGACAGCGACCTGAAACCCCGGAGCCCCTCAGCTCCTCAGCTCAGGCATTGTGATGGATATGAGTGTGTGTTTAATTGGCAAAAACAAATTTTGCAAATGCAGACACAAACACACACTGAATCTGATAGACACATAGTCAGTGCCTTTTTGTCTCCATTCTTTCACACGCTCTGTCTCAGTCTCTCGGAGGTATGTAGCAAATGAACAGCTTCTTTAAAAGAAGAAAAGGATAAACACAAACTGTACCGTAAAAGGCAGAAAAACTGAGACAGACCTTCAGTGACAGAAATACCTGGACAGCTTTTGAGAGCAACAACACTTGCTCCTGCACTGTATCGTTGTGGCATTAAGGAGAGAACACAAATACATATCAGTGCTGTGCAATACTGCAAATGTTGGTATCTGTCCGATACCATGTAAATACAGGACAACTATTGCTGGTACCAATATTGGTATTTTTAATCTGTAAAGGCAGGAAAAGTGTGACATGACATCTGAGATTATTCGTCATTGATCTGCAAATTCTGAAGACATTTAATGACCACAAAATCACAGTAATTAAAACAAAATAACACACCAAAATGTAGCTGCCTCCAAAGTGCTTTGGGCCAACTTCTGTTGTGGTATATGCTATAAATAAAACAGACATGAGGGTCAAAACAAAAAAAATGTTCAGACGTTTTCAGAGTTTTTCATAAAAATGAATAAAAAATCTTAGAGGACAGAAACAAAGTATTTATCCTATCATGCTAGTATCAATCCAATACCAATACCTGCTTTGGTATCGATACTATTGCTATTACACACTCTCCCTTATGGCTTGTCCATCTCTCCATATAATCCATCCTCTTCCACTTATCCTTGTCAGGACCCGATCCCAGCTGTCTTAGGACAAAGGGCAGGGTACACCCTGGACAGGTGGCCAGTCTAGAACATAGAGACAGACAACCATTAGCACTCACATTTACACCTATGGGCAATTCACAGTTACCAATTAACCTATCCCCACTAACTGCATGTCTTTGCACTGTGAGAGGAAGCCAGCGTACCCGGAGAGAACCCATGAGCCACACAGAATAGTGGAATTGAACTCAGGGCCTTCTTGCAACAGTGCTAACCACTGTGCCACCCTCTATATAACCCTGATTTATTTATTTTTCCCCTTCTGTGTTTGTTCGGTTGTGAAACTATAAACCCAACGTATGGAAACAGTTTAAGATTACAAATCTTATACAACTTCCTGTATTCACAATCATTTCAGCACTCAGAGACAGGACGGGCTCAGTAAACGAATAATACCAGTCGCTTTTCGTCACTGTGCTTTTCCCCTCTGTGGTGGTGCAGCGTCACAGTTAAACAACTGTAAAAGGAGACAGATGGTCCGCTTGTCCTGTTCATCACCTGCTCTGGGCTGTCTGAGGTCATTTATTGAACAAATGTGTGCTTAAGCTCATGTACGTTTGTCGGCGTGATGGCTTGCCGTTGACAAAGCAGGAAACAGGTTGGGACAGGAAGCGCGTTGTTTGTCCTTGCCCTCGTCATCCTCAGCTGATCAAATTACCCACTTGGAATCCAGTCCGAGGCGGAGGTAAATAACGCTCCACAAAGCGGAAACCGGTGAAAAGCAAGCAGAAAGGCCAACATCACTGTCTAAACTAAATGGAAAAGTCAAAGGACAGATGACACATTGTAATGAGATCAGTTTGTGGAAATAGCTCTATGACGACTTAATTCATTATTGTCTATAGAAGGATTGTGTAATTTCATTATGAAATGTATGGAAAGTTATGGTCATAGAGACGCCATTATTATTTCTCCATAAATGTCAATTACATAATTAATGCTTACTTGAGTAAATCTGGTCACTGAGTGCATGTTTTGTCTTTTCCTTTTAGCTTGAGATGATAAGAGACCCCATCTCCACGATGCCTGTGACACGACTAACCCTGTGTTACTAATGACTGAACAGACATTGCTTAATCGTTTCATCAGAAGCTTTGTAGCCCTGGATTCAAAAGACTTTAATTCACAATAATGTGTTGTCTGAGCACAACAAACAAATATGACACTTTGTTGTAGTTTTTAGCTATTTAAACACCATTAATGTTTCAACACCAATTAAAGCGTGATAAATATATAACACATCTTATTTTTTTTAAATGTCTACATATTTTGACAGTTTCCAGAGCAAATTTTGTTTTTCCACCTCTAAAAAAAATCTTCAGGGAGTTTTCCTCAACAAGCTAAACACAGTCATTAGTCATTTATGGGTTTAGCGGCTCTGTAGGAGCTTTGTCAGGTTTGAGAAAATAACCCCGTCAATGTCATCATGTTTATATCATCAGGGAGCGCGTTAGAGAGAGGTTTAATGCAAACTGAGGATGTTGAGCCTGTGGTTGGCAGGGAGGGCCTAATGAAAGGAGCACTGCATTATTGTAAGTCTCTCAAGTTTATGGTGGTCCAATACTTTTGAAGCATGAAATACATTGTACTGTCTTTTAGTGGATATACAAGACATGAAGTATTGAGGGAGTTAGAGGAGAATGATGAGTTAAATGTCAGCAATCTGTATCAAACCCAGTACACCTCTGTTCCAGTAAATGAGATCGCCTTGACAAGATCATACAATTTTAATGTCACTAATGTTGCAGAATGCGGTTTAACAATCTAATGGCTCAGCATTAATGCAATTAACTTTAAAAACCACAGCCTGCAGAGAAATTCAATTACAAAGACAAAGAAGAAAATAAATAAGACACAATCCTTGGTCACAATGACTTTGATAAAATGTAGGAAGTGAAGTTATACATCTACAGTATGGATTTAGGCAAGCATCGTGTCTACAAATCTTACATTAGTCATTTTTGATGTTAAATGTCATGCAAAAAAGCAACAAAAAATTCACATGTTATTTCACGATACAAGTATTTGGACTGGATTGAGGCACAGTTACAGTTTCAATACCCTTAGCTTTTTAAGGACATCCTCACTTTTCTCCCAAATCTTGATCTTTCCCTAAAGCTTGTCAAATAGAGGTAAAATGTGTATACGGTTGTTTGCAGTTGGTAATATCCAAAAAGTATAAGGCTGGATGGTAATTTAGGTGCAAGGCCATTTTTGCACTTGCCTTGTGTGGATCTGCGCTATTATTCTGTGCATTCTTCTAGGTTTTCTTCTAATATGGAAATGGTTAAAGCTATTTTGTCACTTGAAGTTGTGAATAAGCATTTCATATGCAGGGCAGCATTTGTTGGGGGCAGGCATTCGGTTCGGAGAACTCTGCATAGCTGCGGCTGGATGTCACCAAAATGGCACGCTTACTGAGGAAAGTTGTGGTGCGATCTGGATTCAGATCACCTCCAGTGAGGGCCAAAATAGCCGTATGAGTGATAAATAGATGGAAATAGCCCACAGTGCCCAGTTCACAGGCCGGCTGCCCTACTCTTTGATCTCTGGTCCTAATGAGTTTTCAGAACAGAGCCAGAGATGAGAAGATAGGCTCTTTTTTTTTTTTTTTTTCAAAAAGGGCCGTGGATGCTGGGGGGAAACCGAAACCTGGGGTGTGAACAACTATAAGCAGGCCTAAGATGTTACTTCAGCTAACATTAGTATTCCCCTAAGTATTCCCCGCTACGTTAGTAAAACCTGCCCACCCGACTCTCCAGAGCAAGGTCACTTTCATCATTATGAGCTAAGTTATATAGCCCACAAAGGGCTTACAGGGATTGATATTATACATTTGTTTATAATGCAAAATATTTTTTCTAGTGTAAACAGATAGCTTAATAATGTCAATAATTCCCTTTGTAGAGATGGCAGCTCCCCGCCCACCCCTGGGTAGAGCTAGTAGTTGGATTTGTTGGGAAGGATTAAGTACTAAACCACCGGTGGGCTGAGACATTGCCAGGGGAAAAATATTTGTTAAACTGCAAAGTGCTTGTGTACAGCACATTCAGTTAAAAGCAAAATCCCTCTGTGAGAATATGCAACTGGATATGCAATCAAAAAGAATATTTAATGTCTTTCCCCCTCGTTCAGATTCAGCATGCGGTGCACTCTGGAGCGCTCGTGCTCGTTCTTTACTGGTGACAGGCATATATTAACTCTCCACATATTAGCCTCATAACACTTCAGCACGGTGGACCTGCACGTCATTAGAAAGCACATACCCGACCTTGCTGTGATGAAACAGCCCTGGAAAAAAGAAAGGGAGGGCAGTGGCGGTGTTTTCTACTAACGCTTAAAAAATATCATTTGACTAATCACAGGCAGGTTATTTATGGACAAATAAATGAATTAAAGTTGATTGAAGTTCCCAGTTAGAGGAGAGGCAGGCTTTTTATTTTTACTGATGATGAAAAACTTTACGCATCCAGTCATCTCTCTACGTGGGACTCATTGGAAGTGCTTAATGATACCCGAGCCCTCTCAAAGGCGGCAGGACATCAAAGAGTGGTTGAGAGACAGACAGACAGATTCTGAGTTGCATGTTAAAAGCCCATTCCCCTTTAAAAAGAAAATAACACTGAAACACAGGCGCACGCGCGGATCCACACACACGCGCATCCCCACACACACGCGCATCCCCACCCAACGAAAAGATCCCACCACCCCACCACCCCCATCTCTCTATGGTGAAATACTGTCTCCACCTGAAGACATATACGTTGCTACATCCATCTTTCTTCAAATCTTCTTTATTTCATTTTTTTTTCATACTCTTCAAACGGCTCGTGCTCAAGCATAACCAGGCATGTTTTTGCATCATTAGAGCTAGTGGGTGTATTTGGAGACAGACTAATGACAGCTCGGCTTTCCGGCTCAAACGAGAGCCATTGCTCATTTACGCGAACAGATACATAGATAGATAGGGGGGTTTGTAATGATGTAGCCTTATCAAATATTCCCTAGCATAAGCTGAATGACACCCCATCAGGCCTGAGCCGTTTAAATTACAGTCATAGATTTAGCATGTGACAACTGTTAGCTATGTTAATGCGCATTTTTCAGAACAGTAAATCAAATGGACATCACACCCCACACACCGTCTCACAGGATGAATGGTTTGAATGATCAAGAGGAGCAATGGAATAAAATGAGGAGTGTTGCAATGCTGTGATGTGATAAATTTACTGGCATCCGTGATTCACAATGGATGGCCTCAGAGAGACGTTCCCCTTCCAAAGCCTTGAGATTCTGGCATGGTCCTTTGCGATCTATCTTCTTCTCCATTTATCCCCCTCGAAATCTGCCTCCCTGTTTGCCTCTGTTATCCATCCAAAAAACTCGGATACAGTTTGCACACCAGTGCAAACACACTCCATGTGGGCATCGACATTAACCACTGCTGGGAAAGAGCACTTCTCTGCTTACTTGCTTCTAAGTGCATCTTCACCCTGTGCACAACTGTTCACATCCTCGTGGCAACCGAATAATGTGTCCTATGGTTAATCTGGCCCGGTCTGCTTTATAATATTAACAACCAATGCAGTGGCCCTGTTTTCCTGGGCTAGCTCCAATTGGAATGACATCATGTTGACAAGACTTCATAAAGTCCCCGAAAACTCTACGTCTGCAACAGCCCAGGGCGATACAGATTAGACCTAAATATGGATTGATCCCTGCTCCCTCTCCCTCCCTCCACCAGCCTCTACTCGTTCACACACACCCTCCATTTGTGTGCGTATGTGTGTGCGTTTGTGCACACCTACACCGTGTGTTCCAGAATTTGTGTACAATTTTTTGAGCACTCCCACATTCACCAATTGCGTGACTTGTCACCCCCCCTCCCGCCCCCCCACCCCAAACCTTTTTTAGCCCCCTCCACTTTCCCCTCCTTATTTTTTATTCCGGGTCTTTCTGTGAGATTAATTCCTCTCTTCCCATCTTTGGGCTGTCAACTCAGGGTATAGAGTCATTTTTTAAAGGCTGCTGTTCCACAGGACGGGAGACTGATTGAGTTGTGGCCTTTTTCTGAGTGGGTAAAGAACAGGATTAATGCAGAACTCTCGAAAACAGCACGTTGGAAAAAAAAAAAGACAAAATAAAAGCTGCGAAAATGTCCTGTGGGAGAGGGTTAAATAATGAAGGTGTATAAACAAAAGAACTATATTATTAATTCTTTATGATGGGCACCTATTCAAGGGAATGCAAGCGCATGAAAAAACCTGTGCAACCTTTTAAAAATGAATAAATGATCATTTGAATGATGTGATTGCATGAACAAGTACTGAAACCAGGACTAAGCTTTTGTTCTACGGGATTTTTCAAATTCAGCAATCCTCAACGTCTGCCAGCAGTTCATTCTGAGCAGTCACTGAAAAAAAAAAGATTCTGGTGTTTGTACAAAGCCCTGGCTCAGACTGATCCACACACCAATATTCCACTCGGTGAGCAACAGGGGGCGTTTGTGCTCATGCATAGGACAGGTGGATGGGGGATAGAGAAAATGGAGCTTTGGGAATAAGAGGGACAGTGAATCTGGCACTGATGTGCAAAACTCCACAACTTAAGTGCGTTGGCAAGAAGAAAAGATGACTGAGGAGAAAAAAGCCAAAGAGTAGAAAGTCTTCCATCCTTCCCTTTTCTTTCGCTTATCCAGTTCAGGGGGTCACACTGGGTTGGAGTCCAACTTGTTGACTATTTATTGCAAGGCTAACACAGAGAAACAGTCAACAATTCATGCTTACATTCATGCATAAACTCAATTTATAATTACAAATTAACCCCATGCATGACTTTAGACTGTGGGAGGAAGCCAGAGTACCTAAGCACAAACAGGGAAAACATGCACACAGAAAAGACCTAGACTGAATTCTAAGCCACGACCTGCTTCCTGTGAAGCAACAATGCTCTGCAGCCTCATGCCACCCAAAGAAGAAAGAAACTAAAAGAATCTAAGAATTTAAAACTGTGTGAATAAGAGAAGGCAAAGCTTTCCTGCAGTGGTGAGTGGTGATACCCCAAGACAGATGCAGAAGTTTCTACTTGATCGGCTGGAAGTTAACATTACGTTTAACCGTGTTTTATAGAACTCAGGTATGATGTCCTTCTGATGAGCTGCGAGTATCACTGTCTTCATCTGATGCATTGGCTTTGGAAAACTTTGCAGTCTGCTCTACATGTTGGTTTTGCAGTACCAATTGTAGCAACTGTTTGCTAACTAGGGAACTAGGTATTAAACTGGTATTGATCCAGGCAGAAAGTTTAAAAGTGAAAGCTCACTTTGGCACATTTAATGATCAAGTCTGAACTGGGTAATCAGTTCAGCAAACGGATGGATGGTTGGATGGGCAGTTTGCATATTTTCATCA
Source organism: Pundamilia nyererei (assembly GCF_000239375.1). NCBI lineage: Eukaryota > Metazoa > Chordata > Actinopteri > Cichliformes > Cichlidae > Pundamilia > Pundamilia nyererei. The sequence goes on along the minus strand of NW_005187403.1, from coordinate 5,730,930 downwards.
GAGTAAGCAAGACAAGCAGTGCTTGTCCAGTGAAATCTAAAAATTGCCATCAATTAAAATTCATTTCTCTCTCACCTTGTATTATATCATGAAGCTTCTTACCTTTTGACACTCATCTTTTAAATTACTGCCATCTTGTGGTTGCAGTTATCTCTGGAAGCAGGCTTAACTCTTCTTGACTCCAGTTTCATTGGAATCTACTGTGTTGTTTTGATGTCTGTGTCCATTAATAATGGTTGTAGCTTAGCAAGCTGTGAAGCCAGCAGCATTTTTTTTCTGCATGTGCATGGTGGATAAACCTGTGATCTTTGACAGAAAACTGATGAAAGGCCATCATGCTAGATAAGCTACTGCTGCCATGTTGTGTGGAAATGAAGCTAGCATTAGCAAGTTAATGAGCACTCTTAGCAGCTAAGTTTTCTCTTACCTTGGCCAGCACGTGCGATGTAGAGAAGTTAGACTGTAGTGTAAATACATTTTTAATAAGTCATTTATTTAGCCATTTATTTATTAAGAAAAGCCATGACGGGGGAAGGTGTTGACTCCTGTCTTTGTCGGTTATTAAACGGTCAAGCTGAAAAGGTTCAGGTTCCACCATCACTTTCAGATTAGCATCCACGAGAGATAATTTGATTGACCATATCTCCTAAATCTGTCATGAAGTTTCATCAGATGATTTGTCAACAACACACCACGTCAATTTTTGACTGGTATTTTGTTAATAATGCAGCTGCTTACAGATTATGTTGCATAATGCTCAAGCCTTTTATTTTAGCTGGGATTTTTAGGGGCCCGAGTCTGTTTTTTTCTGAGCTCATTAAAAGCTGTTGTTCAGAGATGGTGGTCCATATAGTACACGCAGGGCAAACATGTGATTTACAGAATATGATGCTTTACTCAACCGGCAGGATATAAATTATTTAAAATGAGCTCAACCTTAAACATATGCAACAGTATTGATCTGTACAACACTGACGGGAAACTTCTTTCTTCAGAACAAATACTTTCACTTTTACAACTATATGGACAATTTGCCAACCTACCACTTTATGTGTAGTGATGTCTTTCGATATTATGGTATTTCTACTTCTACTGATTTTATGGTTGAATAATATAAAAAAAAAAAATTCCTAGTAATTATCATTGTCAATTAATGTTACATATTTTGATAATAACTATAGAAATAATTGTGTTTTTAATCAGCCAGAAAAGTGAGCAGGATGCAGAATGTTGTGAGTATACATAAAAGAATAAAAGTTCGTAGTGAAATTGTATTTTTAGGGGTGGGGAGAACAAGCTGGTTAAAATTGTCTTCCATCAATACCAGGAAAGAAAAATAAATATGTCATTCTTATTTTGTGTAGAGTTATTCAAAAGAAAAGAAATGTTTTGCAAGTTTTGAATATTTGATTATGATTATGGATGATATGTGTGTCCATGCTTGACATACGTGCAATTATGTTTTACAGTACAAAGTTTACTTTACTTGATCTATGAGAAAAAGACAACAACTTCATCTTTTGGTCAGCTGGTTGCCTTACTCGTTCAATAATAGCACAAAAACAATGCCTGGCTACTTACTTGGCAATTTACTTTACTTTTAATTTGCTAAGAGTGATGCTCTGCATGTTAAAAGTTTATAGGGGTGGTGTATTTCCAAAACCAAATAAAGAGCAAAGTGCCACGTGGGAGCAATAAATTACTACCTAGCACTTCGTTAATGAACCTGTGTTTGGCAAACATGTTGGTTATTCTTCATCCTAAAAGCCTATATTGTTAAAATTGAAAAATGTTGAAATGTGAAGCATTTTCAGCCAATTAACGGGGCTAACATTACCTTTAATAGTAAGCACTTTACAGCTAACACAGTTACAGTTATAGCTAAACCACACTGACAAGCAACAGGTTAACACATTTCTTGAACTGTTCTCTGAGGCAGTTCAAGGCCAGAGACAAAATGCAATAAATGCATAATTACATCAAGTTCCGAGACAAGGCATGTGGTGAGGTATCATTTTTAAGGAAATATATTCCTTCTAACCTGTAGATGGTTAAGAGGATTGCTGCTGTCTTGCAATAAATCACATTGTTGGTTATTACTCCAACCTTTGCTGATCATCTGAATTATGCGTGATGGACTTGTTCTATCTTATAGGCAGATAGAGTCATTCCCTCTGACAGTGAGGACAGTACACATGTTGAGAGTGACAGTGAGGAAGAGAGAACCCCAGAATGAAGTTTGACAAAGAGTTGGGAGGTCAGACGTCAGTTAATGGTCAGTCACACAGGCCTGTGAAAAACAATGCACACCCCATAATTCGCCTCACATTTTACTCTAGAATACTTTGGTATGACTGCTTGTTTTTCAGCCGCAGCCCGAATCATTACCCCTCCACCACCGTGCTTAACATGAAATTGATGTCGTTTCTTTGATTTTCATCAAATGTGCCACTGTAAATTATAGCCAAACATTTCCACTTTGGTGTCCAAAGGATATTATTCTGGATGTCTTGTGGTTTGCTCAGATACATCTTTGCAAACCTAAGCCTTGCTGCCATATTCTTTTCAGAGAGAATAGGCCCTCTGCTGGTAAGACTTACAAACAGGCCAGACTTGTTCAGTGTTTGTCTCTGGTTTGACTAAGGTTTAAATTTTCAGTGACAGCCACTTTTGGAAAGATTGTTTGAATGTTTTCTACTTGTAAGTACTCTTTTTTTCTTGCCTGTCCTGTTTGGCTCTTTTGCCATCAGAATTATTGTCTAAAGGTGAAGAAAGATGCCCAACGGATTTACTTTACCAAATTGACCAACCCAGCCTTGCTGTATTGGTCTATTTGATTCGCCTTTTATTGTTTTATTTTATTTTCACTTGCTAAATAAGGGACAGATTTGACTGGGGAAAAGAAAGGGGAGAAAGAAAGAGGGAAAGAAGCAGGTATGGAGGAGATCAAAACTCCAGACTTCCAGAGGCCCTCAGAGCACAAGAGACCAAGGAAGACCAACAGAGGGGAAGCCGCGCCACTATCCCCGACAAGCAGCCACCAGGAGTGAGCCGGTGTGTACCTGGACGCCCACCCCCGGACACAAAGAACCACCAACGCACTGATGTCTGAGGGCGTCTGCCACTGGCAGGGGAAGTGGTGGGGGAGATAGGCCTCCATACCTTGGAGGACCTGGGATGTTCCTAGAGAGGTGGTGTCTGATACCCAACCTGACATATAGACACAGACAAACAGGCACACACAGATACAAACATCCATTCCCACCCTCATGCTCTCATATGCAATTACTCAACATTCACCCAACGTGGAGACAGACATAAAGAGACACTGTAAATACTCTTTATGACTCTAGGCTGATTTCCATTTTTTTAATGGTCTTTTCCAGGCAACACCAAGTACTTCTCTAATTGTTATTGCCCAACAACAACAATGCTGATCCTCCTTTGCATTGTGTTAACAAACATTTGAACGCTCCAGTCCAGCAAATTGCTAAAACCCCGGCTTTCATAGAGGTGCTCACACATGCTGATGGCCAATTAATCAAGTGCATTTGATTGTCTGGTACTTGGGGTTCAGTATCTTGCTCCAGGAGATTGAAGCAGCCAGGCATTGAACCACCACCCTTGTGATTAGTAGACAATCTCCTCTACCTCCTTAGACGCAACCACATCCCGATAATAATAATAATAATAATACTAATAATAATAATAATGAAATAAGTATATAAATGAACAAAATTCACACCATGAAAAGCTACATATTAGATAATATTTTATTTTAATGTCCTCGGTTGATATAAATCACAACGTCATCATCTTTTACACTGCGTATTATTAAATTAGGAGCGTGAATCAGGAGCTCTGCTGATTCATAAACCTAACAACACACTGGCTGCTCTGCTGTCTGAAGGAAAGTAAATGTGCATTCATCAAGGAGTTGGTGAGAACCAGTGTTCTCAACAAAGGGAGTGAATCAGAGGTTGGGCCTGCACTTTCTCATGAACTCCTCCCAACACTCACTCTCCGCTCCCTCGGCTCCTCTAGTCTTCCCGTGGCCGCTCACAGCTGAATAGCTGATTAAGCACACATTGATTAGCGCAGGCTCATTAGCATCCTGTTTGCGTTGACCCCCTCCCCCCACTCACACCACCATTTCCTACCAGCACAGACACACACACACACGCACATGCTCAGCCTCTTTTACCAAGGCCCCTTGCTACTCTGACTCAAATGGATTAACAAGCACAATATTTCTGCCAGGGACAGGAAATCACTGAACACTTGTCATGAAGCCTGCGATCGATGGAATTCACATCAGTGACCCCGCCCCTTCCCTCACCGCAAGTGCCCCCTTTTTCCCGACCCCACCACCCATGTCCCTGACCTTTCCACACTGTGCGCAGTACCTTCTTCCGAGGTGCAAGCTTGTGCCAGCATCATAGCCCGGATTTTATATTTGCATTTCTTTACATATCCAATTAGGCAGATGTTGAGCTCCACCATAACCTCAGGTGCAAATACACACACGCAGACACGTGCCCATAGTTCTGCAAATACATATACACTCCAAACTGATCTCACTGTTTCTAGGAGGCTAAACTACACTTGTTAATGTACCTTCATCCATTTCATCTCCTCACATCCTGCTGAGTTTAATGTATCATTGCTACTCCAAAGTTAACTCTGTGAGTTTGTTGACTGTGAGTAATATTCTATTCATATTTGGATGTTTAGATTTCAAAAAAGACCAAATGTTCCAAAACAATTGTTATTAAAAAGTGACTTACTCCCAAAGCCTCGCCTAGTCCTCTGAATGATGTCAGATTTAAATATCTCAGCTGGAACAGAACCAATATATACTAAAATATGTGCGTTCGGGTAGCCATCGAATTATGACACATTTTTGTTAAAATACAGGACACAGAAAATAAATGTGTTGCTGATTTCTCCATTGGCCATCTGTTGCTGGAAGATTCACACAGGGAGAGAAAGAAGAGGGGAGGGCTCCTTTGACTATTGAGCGTAATGCAGTTTGTACCTGTTTTTGAGTTATAAAATCTCCGTTTGATTCAGTCTGAAGCCAAACATTGCATTCGTTTGTGTTGGTTGAGTTTATTGCTTTAAAAGAAAGAGAACTGTAGAAGATCGATAAATGTGGTATTAGTCCAGGAGCAAAGGGGAAGGGAAAAGGATGACAACTTTAAAGCTTTTTCTTGGGATATGCAAACAATCAGGAAATTTAAAAGGTACAAAAGGCAGTGTAAGCTCATGTCCTATCATGGAGGTTTCTCTTCTGGCTGCTGTGAGTTTTCTGGAGTGTGACAAATAACCCAGCAGGCCTGGAACCCACAGCTCAGTAAGCATTCCAACAATGCCATATTACAGCATTAATATTTAAAGTCTAATGTTTCCCTAACTGGCATTCAGACAGCTGGCTAAGAGGCTCTTTCTAAAAGCATGTCAGGCTCAGTACTCAGTGGAATGTCATACATGTTGGTATATGCAATTTATCTAATTGGCTCATGTGTATGAGACTATTTAAAGATTACTTGAAGACATAAAAGGTAACTGCCACCGTATATTTATGATGAACAAATAAGTGTAATTAATGCCTTTTCTCTTTTGCCTTCATGATTTTTAGCTCACCCAGATTCATAAGAATCACTACTCCTCCTAAAGTATTGGTTAGAGTTTCACACAATGATCACCTAATGGGTCTTCACTCAAACTATACGTACGGTTGAGATCAAATCTATAGTTTAATAGATGTGTTTCCTTTTTCACATTGAATACTTCACATATCTGAGCATTAGAAAAAACAAATGCAATTTAGACAGCACAGCTTTTTTTTTTAATTTCCCAAATTATAAGAAATAAATGGGCAAAATTATTATTATTATTATTATTTTTTATTTCATTCAGTGATTGATTGAATGAAACAAACAATGGACCCACCATAAATAATAGAAATGTCTATTGCAGATTATGAAAACGTATGAAAATACAGTTAAACTTCCAAAACATATGCCTTCCTCCACAGCGCCATCGATGGGCGGGTTGAAGGCTGGTCCCCCAGCCATAAGTTTGACACCCCGGTCATAGAACATTGGGGAGATCTGAATGAAATGAGATTCATTTGTTGTCGAAAGTCTGTCGTCATTAGTTTTTGCAGTGCAGCCAACCAATGACAATAAAGCTTATAACTGTCTTGCTGTACTTCACACGCTATCATAACCTGTGGATTTGTAATGGATTATGTTATGAATGAGCCACTATGTCACTGACTTTCCAGGTTGGCCAAGAAGGTAGCTGTCATTTAGCTAGCTTGGTTAACAATGCATCTACAGTTCCCTGGGGTGCATTAACTTATTAGCTAATTTTGTGGCTAAACAAACTGCAACCATGAGAGAAACAGCCAGTCCTTAAGTGAGTCTCTTAATAAAACTAAATGATAAAACAGGATCCATCTGTCACTCAAAGTGACCATGCACCTAGTGAAGCATAACGCCAAACTAGTTGTCATTTAACATAGGAGTCTATGGGTAGTGACTTGCTTTTGGAACCACCCACTACTGGCCTTTGACTTAGGATTTTTAGAACTTCGACAGCTTTTTTCAGTCCCACCCAAGTTGTCGTCTGGGTATGACCAATAGCACATGGGAGCTATCGTTAGCCAAGCTTTAAGAAAATACTCAGTTCCAAGACTTTATGACTGTTTTCCCTCTTGCTTTAATGTCAAACTATGTTTGCACATGTAAAAGAACACTTTTCCCATCCTTCTCTCTGTTCTGTGCAATTTCAGTGCGAATAAAACCCACAACATCAACAACCAAAATACAGCTTTAATGGATAAATCATTGTGTACACTTTGAAGGTAACTTAAATACAGAAAGGCGCACTTTAACACGTGAGGCATGATCTCCATCATGTATTCTATATCTGGATATATAATCACTTATGTGGATATGCAGGTCCATGTGTCTGAGCTTTCTTTTGAAACATGAGACGACAGGGAAAACCTGGTTGAGTATAGGGGCAGTCACATTAGCAGTGCAAAATAGCCTGGTAGTTACAGCAGTATCGACTCACAGGAAATGTACAGTTGAATTATGTGGCCTTTCTTTTTTGGAATTTGTGATTTCTCTTTGAGAATTTCCACCAGCTGCTCTGTTTTCTTCCAATAAAGCACATACAGGCCACATGGACTCCAAATTGCTCTGCACTGTATGTATAAACATGATCATAAGTGACTGTGTGCCTTTGTTGAACCGATAATAGTGGCAACCTGTTCAAGGGTGTTTCCCAGCTGTCTAAACAGCACAATCTGGTAAAAGGAAAAACCGGAGGAAGACAATTAACAAATGACTCACCATTTACAATATCACTGCTCATTCATCCTGGAGCGCCGATTAAAAAAACAAAAAAAGAAGCAAAAAAACCCAGTGCAACGCCTGATAATGACAGGCCCTCCAGCTTGCAGAAACACAGAAACATCTTGAACGTCGCCTCCATCTGACCTTGACTAACCAACAGCCTTTTGACCATGACTCTGATGTCAAACTTCCCATTCAAGTCATTATCTGCTGCACATGTGTTGGCATGTTTATTATCCCGGCTGATTATGAAAACATTTATGATTTGTGAAAAATTCTCTGAGGACATGTATCAGTCACAGCAACACATCATGGCACTGCCTGCGCTGCAGACCTTATGGCAACCTTTCTGTCTTTTAAAACCACGCCAGCTTTTTCTTTTTTTCCTTTTTCCTCGTCTGGCTTCTGTCTCCCAGTCTTAGTTGCTCCCTCCTGCCATTAAACACCGCCCGCCCCCACTTACAGGTGATAGAGAAGCAATTAATTCCCTGATGCCAGGATTACTTTACAGCAAAGGTTGTGGGCAACAGCAAGCACGTGTGGGACTAGTCTAATATTAAGTGGTAGCACACATGCACGCTCAAGCAGGAGACCTTGAAGTTTCAGCAGCAGATACACTCACTGCGTGACATGGAAATGGGAGCGGAAGCTGGTGGGATCTGGTCAAACGTAGAGGCTAATTTTATAAGATGGGGATGAGGGATGTTGGGGGAAGAGCTGATGATGCACTGTAACTGAACCCAAAGCTGCTGATTAGCAGGGGGGCAGTTTCTGACGTATGCGTGTGAACGCAAGGGTGTGTGCATGCTCGCCTGTGTATATTTTCGTGTGCCTGCATGTGTGCACAGGAACGTCTGCCATAGCTGCGATGGAAGGAACAGATGGGCGGGGGAAGTGGACTCCTGTGCCTGAGGAATACTGTGGCGCTGAGGATCAGAGTGCCGCCTACGTTCCACCCTGGGCCCCAGTTACCCACTACAGCACATGGAGCCTGTCCAGCACCAGCCCATCATGGACCAGCCCCCCGCGCCATCTGTCTCCTAGGACAGACAACCCCCTCTCCTTCCTTCTTCTTAGCGCTGTGTCCTCGCCAGCCCCGCTCTTCTGCCACGCCACCCCCATCCTGAAACAAAAAAAAAAAAAAAAAAAAAAAAAAAGAAATAACAGGCCAAACACGGCCGTTACGTGTTGCATTTTGAAGCTCCGGGAAGACAGAAGGAATTTGGAGAGATGACTCAAGGAGGAGACGAGGAGCCAAGTGCTTTTACTGCCATACATCAAGAGGATGGAGCAAAGATTTATTTATGATTCCACAGTTTTCTTTAGATAATCTGGACCTATAGCATCTTTGGAAAGGGTTTGCAGGTGACACGGAGGAGGGGGAGGACAGAATTTAAACAAATTACCGCAGTTTGTTACAAAACCCAGTTGCATAATATAAATGATTTCATCTCAGATATTTTGTCCAGTACACCTCACTGTTGCACTGCATCGCTCTGAACCTTAGCACCATCTGTTCATATGAAACGAAACTGATGAATGTATTCAGTGTCATACATGTCAGTTCATGATAAATCTGCTCCTTACATCAGTCTGCTTGAAGCAAAGTCGAGCTCGCCTTACTGCTTGTAAACTGTGAACTTTTCAGGTTGGTGGTTGCCATGCAGAAATATTACATTTGTTTTGAATAGCTAAAGCTAAATGTAGACGTTGGAGCTGTGAAAAAAACACAAGCAAACAAAACAGGCAGAGAATATTAAAACCACCTGTCTAATATTGTGTATGCTTCCCTCACGCTTCCAAAAACAGGCTGTGGATTCTTAGGGTACTGTAGGTCACAGAGTGGGGCACATGTAGGTCAGACTCGTTGAAGCGCGTTCTATCTATATTCAATTGCACATTGATATCGGTGTGTTTGGAGGCCACTTCTTGCCTCAGGCTCTTTGAGCGACTCCCAACCAGTTTTACTGTCTGATGGGATACATTAGAGCTGCCATTGAGAAGCAAAATCTATCTATCTGTCCGTCCGTCCGTATTTAAAGCCTTTCTTTTAAAAAAACATTTTGGTTTCAGAAGTCCAGTATTGCAAATTATTAATGCTTCCTGAGTTCAATCAAATCTATACATTTATCATTTGGTTGGTCCTCCTTTACCATGACTTACTGTGTCAGTGTAGCATGGCATTGAGGTGTTCAGTGACATTCAGTGACACGAGGCGTTATTGAAGCTCAGCCTTTAGCTCATCTAAGCTAGCTCTAGCTATTTTTGGGTTGGGTATCTATCATCTTCCTCATCATGGTCAAGTCAAGTGAGTTAGCTGGCCAACCGAGAGCAGTAATACCATGGCCTGTAAACCATTTGGTAGCAGTTTTAACACTGTGGGCAGGTGCTAAGTCCTATGAGGAAAAAGAAGTCAGCATCTCCATAAGGCCAGTCAGCAGATGGAAGGATGAAGTGCTGCAAAATCTCCTGATAGCAGGCTTTGTTGACTTTGGACTTGATAAAATGTGGTGCACCAATCACGAGCAACACCAGAAGATAACATGACACCCCAAATCATCAGAGACTGCAGAAACGTCACACTGGACTTAAAACAGCTTGAATTTGGTGTCTCTCCACTCTTCATCCAGACTCTAGGAAGTTGATTTCCAAATGAAATGCAAAAATATTTAGACTTTGGACCACTGTGCAATAGTCCAGCTCTTTTTTCCCCTTGGCCTAGGTAATATGCTTCTAACATTGTCTCTGGTTCAGGACTGTGCTGATATTAGTTTTAGCTCCTTTCCTGAAGACATCTGTGGCTTTTGATCCACCAAAATCAGCCTCAGTCCACTCATCGGGAAGCCCTCCCAAGGTTTTGAATTGACTTTGCTATAGAATCCTCTGAATTCAAGACACTTCATTTCTGATTTTCATGAGCTTATAAGCCATAATCGACACAATTAGAACAAAAACAACAAAAATGGATTTGAAATATTTTACTTGATTTGCAATGAATATACACTGCTCAAAAAAAATAAAGGGAGCACATAAATAAGATTTCCCAGATCTCAATGAATGAAACATTCTTATTAAATACTTTGTTCTTTAAATAGCTGAATGTGCTGACAACAAAAATCACACAAAAATTATCAATGGAAATCAAATGTAGCAACCCATCGAGGTCTGGATTTGGAGTCACACTCAAAATTAAAGTGGAAAAACACACTACAGGCTGATCCAACTTTGATGTAATGTTCTTAAAACACGTCAAAATGAGGCTCAGTAATGTGTGTGGCCTCCACGTGACTGTATGACCTCCCTACAACGCCTGGGCATGCTCCTGATGAGGTGGTGGATGGTCTCCTGAGAGATCTCCTCCCAGACCTGGCCTAAAGCATTCGACAGCTCCTGGACAGTCTGTGGTGGAACGTAGCGTTGGTGGATGGAGTGAAACATAATATCCCAGATGTGCTCAATTTGATTCAAGTGACTCAAGTGTAGCATCAATGCATTCGTCTTGCAGCAACTGCTGACACACTCCAGCCACATGAGGTCTAGCATTGTCTTGCATCAGGAGGAACCCAGGGCCAACTGCACCAGCATATGGTCTCAAAAGGGGTCTGAGGATCTCATCTCGGTACCTAATGGCAATCAGGCTGCCTGTGGTGAGGTACGGTCCCCCAAAGAAATGCCACCCCACTGACCCAATGCCAAACCGGTCATGCTGGAGGATGTTGCAGGCAGCAGAATGTTCAAACAACGCCAAACATCCTGCACAGTATTGGGCTGTAAGCACAACCCCTACCTGTGGGTGTGGGGTCTGTGGAGTCTGTTTCTGACTGTTTGAGCAGACACATGCACATTTGTAGCCTGCAGGAGGTCATTTCTCCTGGCGCCTCCATGCTCTCGACACTACGCGGACAGACACAGCAAACCTTTTTGCCACATCTCGCATTGATGTGCCATCCTGGATAAGCTGCACTACCTGAGCCACTTGTGTGGGTTGTAGACTCCGTTTCATGCTACCACTAGAGTGAACTAGAGTGAACTAGAGTGAATGCCAGCATTCAAAAGTGACCAAAACATCAGCCAGAAAGCATAGATACTGAGAAGTGGTCTGTGGTCACCACCTGCAGAAACATTCCTTTATTGAGGATGTCTTGCTAATTGCCTATAACTTCCACCTGCTGTCTATTCCATTTACACAACAGCATGTGAAATTGATTGTCAATCAGTGTTGCTTCCTAAGTGAACAGTTTGATTGAGTGTGATTGACTTGGAGTTTCATTGTATTGTTTAGGTGTGTACAATTGATCAAATTTTACTTTAAAAAAATCAAAGCACAAAAAAATACTTTTTCGCAATATTCAAATTTTTGGACATGCGCTAGTAAATCAGTTTTTCTCTTTTAATCATTTTGTACCCGTTTATTTTGATTGCAGACTTATTTTGAAGTAATAACCAGTTGCAGATGAGCCAGTCAGCTGCAAAGTGCTTGTTCAGCTTCCACTTTAGCTGTATTGATAAGGGCAGATAAGACTTTTGGCCCATCTTAATCACCTGCCGGCGCTGTCAGTGGTCCTTGGGCCTCTAACCGAGGGGGAGTGTCTTAATGTCCCATATTGGTCTGCTTCTCTGGTGTCTAGGAAGATAATGAGACAATACTGTACTGAAGCTATGACATCATGCTGGGTGGTTAGGCTGGTTGGGGTGCGGTAACGACCGATAATGAGAGACAAACTCTTGCAGGCATAGGGGTAGTGGCGGTGGGTGGATGGCGTTTGGAGGCAACCGCAGCAGGAGGTTCAACATGAACCGTGAGGAAGGTGGAGGAAATAAAGACCAAGAGAAAGGAAAGGATGGAACAAAGAGCAGAAGCAAAATGTGGCGGGCAATTCTCAGAAAAAAAAAAGAAAAGAAACAACTCGCAACAGATTAATGAAGACAGAGAACAGCTGGACATCTGGTACAATGTGTACATGTGCGTGTGTGTGTGTGTTTGTTTTAACCGTGTATGTCAGACTTACTCTTAGACCAAAGGAATGAAAGAGCGCACACACACAAAACCCCCTCAAACTCTATACCTCACTAACAACTGTAAAGTCTCATCAACTAATTTATTAGTAGGGGGGAAACCCAGCTCATTAAGCGCGAGAAAAAACATTGACATAAACACTCATCAGGCTCTTCACCCTCCTTCTATAATGACATGACTGTTATGATGGTAAGGGCGTGTTAATTTCGCCCTACACAAACAAAGCTTCTCTGACTACCCCCTCTGTGTTGTACTGATATAGCCGTATATACTCACCCTCAGGAGCCACTGACTGAGCTCTGCGTTTCCCCTCCGCCTGTGCCGAATCTCCCACACACTGCTTTCCTTTGAGTCTCTTTCACTCATTTCTTAAGCTTTCATCCTTATTTTCTTATTCATTGTTTGCTATGTCTACTTGTATCGTTCTGATATGTCTTAATGTTTCTTTTTACTGATAAATCTCATAATCTTTATATATATTTTGGTGCAGTGAACACACACATGCAGTGAACACACGCGTTCCTGTGTGTGCACACCCTCACACACAGGAACGCGGGGCAGCCGAGTTACATTAATTCCTTGACTGCCCTCAGCCCCCCGGGAGAGTAATGTATTGATTGGGTCTTGGTGTGGTTTGTCACAGGTGATCACCGTGATTGGGACACAGCTCAAGCGTGTTATCCAGCTTAGCACTGGAGGACAGCACCGTGAGGACTTAAACAGCACAAACTGACTGGCACTAATGGAGAGTACCGCTCTTATTATATGAGTCACTTGTCTGCACTGTCAAGCGGAGCGAGAAATGACTGACACGCTGAGAGGCCGCATATCAAATGTGTGCATTTAGGCTAGTGGACGGTAAGTAGTTGTGTCAGTTTAGAGGCATTGCACATGAAACCTGACCTTGGCCCAGAGTCAAAGTGAAAGACTGCACTCAAAAGTCTTTCATTTGCGCAACTGTGACATGCTGCTTTCCCCTCCGTGCTCACCTGTATTCTTGCCCTGAAGTCCCCAAACCTATACGACTGGAGTGGATCCTGCTAGACTAACACCCATGGCAGTCCTTGTTTCACTACCTCGCTTTTCTCTCAAGCACACTAGTTTTGTTGACTAAAAAGCAGTAGGTAAATGTCTGCAGATTTCAGGGGCACAGACATGGACATTACTTTTATTTTTACTGCACAAAAGGACAAGAGCATGTTGGTAAAAAGGGAACTGCATCTAGGACAGAAAGACTGCATTATACTGCAACATTTGCACAGACAGTATGCTAACACAAAGCTAGCCAAGGGCCCAGAGTTATGTTAAGGCTAAGTGTATGCTGACCCCAGCCCAGCAGCCAGAGCCTGAACCTTAACAGGTCACAAAGGCAGTGATGAGCAGTCAGGCTGCAGCCTCCATTTCTACTTGTTCATGTTTCTACAGTAGAATCACCGTGGCGATCGCACTGAAGCGTCTTTAAGCTGGTTTTCAACTTTACTTTGTGTTGTCGGCTTTGTGTTCATAGGTAAATACTAAAACAACGATTCTATGCTCGTCGTCATCAGTATAGAGTTTTATGTTGGTGCGTGGAACAGTAGCCTCAGGTTTATATTGTTAACTGGTAATTTTGTGACAATGCAATTCAGGTCACGTTGCATTGTAACAATAAAGTACCAGCGGTGTAACAAACTACTTTGTCCTGCATTTTTTTAAGTAATGACCACAAAACTGGCTCCATGTTAGTCAACCCCTAAAATATATCCATCTTTATTGTGTATTTTACATAAATGGAACCTTGACTCACAAAATAAACACCATGCTGTATTCAGTTTGAGACCATAAACTCAACGTTTCTACAAATATTTACAGATAGCTAATGTGAGCAGGGTTGTTTTGTTATAGTCTTCTATATAGTCAGATTTTTAAGAAATGTATTTAATTTTTTGTCACCACACCACTCTTCAACCGTGAGGTTACAGTGTGCCCATCTTTTATATACATTCTATTGTTCTCCCATTTAAAATAATTAAGATTGCGCTCACTCAAAAGTGAGTGAAAGCTTCGGGTAAACAGACAGAAAAAGTAAAAGAAAAAATAAATTCAGCTGTTAAAAACAGATAAGTGTTTTGGCACATTAACCTGTCAAATTTGAAGTCGATTAAAACGGGTGAAAAACCGACGACCCATTTGTATGAAATTAACATCATGTTAAGTAACATCCAGTTGGCAGTCTGTTAAAAATCAGCATAATTGGAACATGACGGGTGGCAATGACACAGTGATGGATTCATGTACAATGGCAGATATTGTTAAGCATTTTGAATACATGCAATTCTTCGTGACACCTTAAATAACTCATAAGATGCTTATCAGTTGCTAGAATAGGATGAAACTGCAGATTCTTTCGCCTGGTGGTCACAATTAACACTAAACCCTCAATATTGCTAGGCAAGATCAGCCCCCTCAAGAGATCTATTAGAATTACCATAAACAAATTGGTCAGCAAGAGGACATATCCCACGTGTGAGTAGCAGAATATGTCCCAACCCAGTCTCTGTGCTGACTGACACTGCTCCCCTCGACCTTTGGCGCAGTCAGCTGATCGAACACACTGCTTCCGTGCCGGAGCATGCATTGTGTGGGAGTGCTGGGAAAAAAAAACCTACTGTCGTCTGCATTACATCAAACATTCATAACCTGGTATTGCATAAGAGCGGAAACTTGAAAAAAAAACAAACCCTCACTGGCAACTGTAGTACAGGGTACACAATGTAAGAAGGGTGGAAAGGTGTAACAGCTTTAAAATATTAAGCTCTTTATAAGAGTTTGATGGCTTAATCGCCAATCAATAGCATTGTGCAGCGGGAGTGGCTGGGTGGGAACAGGACGGTCGTGATGAAAAATGCATGAGGCGGGGGGCCAGAAAATTAAACCCTGCCCGGCACATTTGCTGAGTTGCAGCTGTGGAGCTGGGATAAGTTCGAGTCGAGAGAATTGTGTGTGTGTGTGTGTGTGTGTGTGTGTGTGTGTGTAGGGGTGCACTTTCCTTGTGGTGTGTTTTGCACCTGAATGAAACAAATAAAAACACTTTGGCAACAGAGAAATGTGACACACACACACACACACACCAGTGTACTGCAAAACACTATTGTTTCAAGCCCTGCAAACTTCAAGAGGAAGCCATTTCCAAAGGAACTCCTGGATTTTTTCACTTCAGATCCATCCGACCAAAAACAAACAAACAAATAAAATACTCAACATAAAAATAATCTGCTATCACTGGGGAAAAGATGTTTGACATGAAACTAGCACTTCTGCTCTGTCCATGAAATGAAGTGTGGTCACTGTGCTGTGACGCCCCTGCTGGCGAACAAATAGCTATGACCCTAAAATCCAGCCTATCTTTAGTGTACCCTTAATTCCTATCTCGTTCGGACCAGAAGGCTTTAGCTTCCCCTGGGTCATGAAAGATTTAAGACCCCTTCAGACAAAATCATATTTACACTAAAAAAACAGCTTGTACCTCATGCGTGATGCCTTGTTGTTAATTAAGAGCGCACAGAGGGACATCATTTAAAACAGGCAGGCTAATTTTATAATTCTAGTGCCCGTCATATTCTGCGTGACATATTATCCCATGTAACCAGGATGGGTCAAACTCATTAAGTTCCTCCCTTCTACTTTTACAGTGTGCTTCATGCTTGTGTTGAGCGAGCTACCTTTAATGAAACTCATAATCTTTTATTGATGCAGTGCGATTCCCTTTTCAAAAGTAACTCCGTGGACAATCTGGCCAATAACCTACCTCGCTGATAGCAGGGGTGAGGAGTTATTATTTTCCTTCTGCAGAGAGAGAGCTTCGTAATCCATGACATGTTTCTCTCTATTAACTATCTTGCTCCTTCGAGCGGTAGCGCAAAGGCAGGGTCTTGTAAGGCAGAGCTCCCACACCCACATGTTTCTCGCCTCCCTGTTGGGGCCCGGTGCCCCGCCACGAGGCTGTGATCTCACCCGTCAGAGTGAATTTAGCAGCAGGTGAGCTTAGCCGGTGGCTACCTGCAGACTGCAGCCTTGTTTTACGCTCCAGTTAGCTGTCTCCTGCTGAACATCGTGCCAGGGAAAAACGGACAATGACCCCACCGCCACCCCCTAGACCCACAGATCCAAGCAAATGCGGCAGAAAAACCTCTGCTTGAGAAGTGGTAAGGAGGGAGGTTGGTAGGGGGTGGAGGTGGAAGTGGAGGTGAAGGTGGGGGTGGAGGGTAGTACATGTGACATTCCAGCCTGGGGCTCCAAGAAGTGTTTTCTTTTTTTTTCTTTTTTATGAACTGGTAGAACAGTGGGTGGCAAGTTGTAATCTGACAGTGATGTAATTGTCCCTGCTGGTAATGCGGGCGACACAGAGCATGTGAAATCTCTCAAAATGAATTCACTATCAACACTTTCAGAAAAGGATGCTATTCAGGGGGAGAGGAGGAGGAGGAGGAGAAGGAGGAGGAGGGACCTTTCTGTCTATGAACGGTCCATCAGTCAAGCCTTTCTCTCTCATCCTGCCTGAAGTAAACTGGGCTCTGTCCTTGACACAAAAAATAGCTTTGCCATTGATCAGAATGCATCCTGGCAAACAGGCATAGCTAAAAAAGTGCTGCAATTGATCTTGAACAGAAGACTAATCAATCTTTATTAGTTCTGAGCAAAGGGCTTAAAAACAAACAAACAAACAAACCAAACAAAAAAAAAAACCAACAGAAAAACAGCAGCAACACCAGCCCAGCACCGATGAGGCTGTATCAGTGCTTAAACACCGCCACCGCATTCATACTGTGCACACTCGCTCATAGCTGACACGGAGGGCCTGACTAACCTCTTCACATGCACACTGAACCTGTGAGAGAATAGTCAGACGAGCAGACGGAAGCGTGCGGGGAAGGTTTTCAGTCAGCAGGAACTAGCTGTGTTGAACAGCAGCACCTGGCTTAAAGGATAACACTTTCCCTGATCCCTGTATCTACAATGCTGGAGCAGCTGAATACACCATCTTATAACCACGGAGGGGTTACCTACAGCAAAAGCAGCCAGTGTTGCTTTTCTGAAAGTGAAAAAACAAAAACAAAACAACCGTCAATACCAAGGAAAGAAGTTTAACTAGGCATTTAATCCCTGAGATATTTCAGTACAAGTAAAAAGAATGGCGATTTGAGCAGGAAGCCTTGGGTTTTAAATATGATAAAGAAATGCTGCTGGATAAATGAAAGAAGTTTGTCAGCATGACTCTTTGGTTTAAAAATTGTGAGACTTAAATGTGTAAAATGAGGAAACGTTTCTGGACACTTGGGGGAGGGGGGGGGGTCTTAAAGCTGTAAAACTTTTCCTACTGATAAAAAACAGTTAAAAAATCACTAATTTACACCCTACTTCACATTTTCATACAGTGGGCCGGATTGTAATATTTACCAGGCCAATTCTGGCCCCTGGGCCTTATGTTTGAAACCCGTGATCAATACTTTCCATGATATAAAGTGCAGTCACAGAAGGACTAGGGACCCATCTGCATCTGATTACAAGCTGTAAATCTTTTTTTTTTTTTTTTTACCATCAGCACGCATAGTTCAGCATGTTTATCGATCTTGGTGGACATTGTGATACTTTGCACAAAGGGCCATAAAAATGGCAGCTCTACTTTTAGCTGCTAATGTGAGAAGTTTCTGTGAGAGCTGAGAAGTATGTTTCTCCTTCTGAATGTTTGCACCTAAAGCCCAAGGCTACCGGGAGTCGACAATTAAAGGGGAAAAAACATTTAAAAAAGCTTGATATATTTGTAAAGTGACTGCTGAGATGCAAAGCGCAGAGAATTTTCAAAAATTATGTCTCCCACAGCATATACACAGGAAAACAATTACCTAAAAAAAGCTGAAAACACAAAACAAAGCAGTCTGGGAGACTGCATGACACCCTGAGGGCGAAAAAGAGGAGCTGCGAAGTGACAAAGAGGCGGAGAGAGACATTAAGGGGGAGGAGGGTGCCGCATTTAGTCTACTTCCTTTCTAATGTATGTGAACTTTTTGCGGAAATTAGAAAATGAGAGGTAGAGAAGGGTAGGAGAGGCAGAGAGAGAAACACAAGAGGGGGAGTTTAGGGGGTAAACAGAAATGTCTTTGATCTTGGCAGACAGATGTTGAAGAGAAGCTGTCTTGTATGTGTAAAGGCCCACCTGAGCTGGCAGGTAGCCATGCCCAGATGGCTCTTTGTTCCAAACCCAGCACTAATGAGAAGATAGAGAGATGGAAAAGGAGAGGAGGGACTCTGGCAGGGGCAACAAGGAGGGGCGAGGATTTCTTTTTGGGCTGGGGGGGTTCAGCTGGCACAGATTCAGGATTGTTAGTACTGATTACATCTCATTTACAATTCTCCGGCATCCTATCTGGGCAGCACGAATCAAAGACGTGCGACTTGGAGATGATGTCACTGACAGCCAATCGCTCGGATGTACAGCAGTACAGTGCAGTTTTGCATATTCATTACACAATGCCGTGCATCAATAGATCAATGGTGATGCGTGCTTTCTTATGAATACAAACCACAGTGGTGTGCGACACATCAATCACCCTGCAGAATAATCAAACAGCATGGCTCTCCCCTGGGTCAGTGAATACTGTGGATGTGGGGAAAGTGGATGACACCGCAGGTGTTTTCTGCTTACATCCACTTTGATGAGTTACTGTATGAGAGTGTGTGTAGGTGCTTTGGGTGGGGTGGATACGCAGCAAGTATATTTACTGTAGATATTTTTGCTAAAACTGACAAAAAAAATCCTTGCTTGAACTCAGATGTAAGACTTGAGAGTGACCTTGAGTGAACCTAATAAATAGTCAATGATGAATGATAACTGGAGTTAAAAACTAAGATGTGAGACACTTCTGTGGAAGAGAGAAAGAGTCGATGGTATGAAACACCCTTACTTACTTTCTTATATGGCTATCTTTTCTAATTTACAGAGATATGATATGCATATACAAAGTGAAAATACAGTCAATTTTATTGCTTAAATCTTATTTAAGTTAAAAAAAAGTGTAACTAATAAACATATAATGGAACTCACTTTGAGGGTATAGTAGGAATGCCAAAATACCAAAAATACAGCAGTTAGATAACTGATAACAATAGAATTACGTGACTCTTGATACCAAATTTGATACCATAACAAAATGATAACAGTACTTAAACATAAAGTCTGTAGTTAGACTTCAGTCAGACCATTCATTTAAAACATTATACAGTGGAACCCCGACTTATGAAATTAATTCGTTCCCGAGGGTCTTTCGTAAGTCGAAGATTTTGAGCCTTTTGAGTGAACGATAGGCTATAAGCTAATTACTAACTGCAACAACAATACGACATTCAAGTGGAACAGCGAAGCGCAAGTAGGAAAGCCAAGGGGGTTGTCACATGATTCGGAAGGCATTGTGGGCATTGTAGGCATTCTGGGATCAGCCAGTCAGAGCCAGCGGATTTCGTTACTCGGGCATTTTGCTGTAACACGGGCAGAAATATTGCCGTTAAGTGCCTTCGTAACTTGAATTTTTCGTTAAATGTGGTATTTGTAAGTCGGGGTTCCACTGTATTTTGTTAATATGACACAGACTGAAATGTTAGGATGGTTGCCAGGTACTCTACTAACGTTACTACACTACATGAGCTTAAGTATTTATATAACCTTAACCATCTTAAAGGCTATTGAGGTTAGCAGTCACATGACCTCTAATCATATGACGTCAACTTGTCTGCCATTTTGGATGTGTGACATTGTAGGGTGAAGTGAATAAGGCCCCAGTCACACACTGGCCTAAAGGCTGGTCCATGTCCACCTGGCATCCATTAGTTGTGCGGGAAAATGTAACAACTTGTCTGCAAACACTTGTAAGCTCTCTGCGTAGTGAAACGGTAAAGAAAGTAAAACGCAAACTGGTACGTTCACCTTCAAAGCAAAGGTTTTGCCTTTCAAAGCATGTTAGCTACAGTCCTGATGCACAACTTTGACCTGTTTGCATCACAGTTTAAGAGTTTTATCACAACTTGGCTAGTAGTTAGCAGGACAGTGTCCTGCATGCAAGCTATGGGCGACTATGGCAGCCTGCTAAGGACAAAAGTCATCACAAGAAAGTTTTTGGAGCTTCACTCTCTTTGTGAACACATCAGTGGCAGCTGGTAACCTCTAGTAACCATTTACCAACTAGTTTGGGGATAATCATTGCTTCCTCCCAACCAGTGACTGTATCACATCCAAAATGGCAGACAAGCCTCAAGCATGCACATGATGTTACGTAAGAAACTTAAGAAGGATAATACTTTTGATGAGTCAGTTATCACCTGATTCCTACTTCCTTTCTAATGGGCAAGACACTTTATATGACAATGGGACTTTACAATACATAAAAATAAAGTATGCAGAATCTGAATACATAGGAAATGTACACCTTCAATAATACACTATAGAATAAAGTGTTTTGTGAAACCCCATATTTTTCTTTTAAATTCAACAACTGAGTTCACACTATTTAACTGTAGACAAAGGTACTGGGATGAAGCTCAAATCACATGCTGAAGCAAGACAAACTCATTCGTCTGTCAGACTTTAGTGTTTTACTGTGCGATGTGACTGTTTAGTTCACATGTGACGGCTGTTTCGTGTAACTGAATGTTTTCATGATGATCCAAAGATCAACCCTTTAGGGTGTCTGTGTTTCACACTCCACACATAAACTAATTTAAAGACATATCTGAAGAAATAAAGAAAGAGAAGAAAAATAACTTTTTTAAACTGCACGTGATAAATGAACCTTCGCTGAGGCACTATGGCTCGTCTTTTTAAAAAGCGATTCTCTGTACAAAAATAATTAGGTTACAGAGACCAACACAAAAACCCAGAATTTACAGTTAGACAAACATTAAGGAAAGGAGGCCAAAAGGGCATTTAACACATCGGTTCTCAATGAAGAACCGAAAACTATAAATAAACACTTTTCCCATCTCACTCCTTGAAATATTTGTAACTTTGTGTCTAATAAATTAACAAATTTTTGTAGTTCAGTCCAAACAGATGGAGCTGCCCACATAAAAGCCCTTTCACTAAGCTCTGAATGGACCCTTGGTAAAGATAAGAGCAGAGAGCTTCGAGAGCACAGGCTGTAGCCTGACACTGGGGGTGGAAGTAAATATGAGGACAGATGTAATGGAAGCTGCTTAAGGATGGCCTTATAAGTGAGGGAGTGCCAGCAGATTTATCGTCACAAGCCAGAGATATAACAATATAGCAAAGATCAAACACCACAAATGTTTCAATGAAAGAAAACAACTTTCGAAACTGCCGGAGTCTTTTGCAAAAATTGGGATTTTTCTGCTAGATCACGCTGATTTCAGCTTCCCGGTTCATTCACTGTGTCTGTTATCTGTAGAACTGATGTAGATAACTGTACATGCAGTATGCAATGCGACTAGAACCAGTGAGCGCCAGTAAGTTAGAAATCACACAGAGGCCCCATGCAGTGAAAATATTATTCATAACCTCTTCTGGGAGTTGTCTGAACTTGGCGTGGTGACCAAGTTCACTGTGTCTCGCATGCCCCTCTCCATCTGTGTCTACAGTTCCAATGTCAAAGTGATAATGATGTGAGAAGTCTAATAAGGGTGACTTCGGGGCCTTTTATGAAAGAAAAAAAGAAAAACAGCCAACGTCTAGGAGAGAAATGTCTGAATGTCAGAATGGGTCAAGCCTAATGTTTATTAAAGTATGACTGCCGTATGGATTTTCTCACTTCCTGCAGGTGGGCTAGTATATCATCAGAACTGCTTGTTCAGTGACTTAAAAAAAACAAAAAACCTTTCTATTCCAGCTTATCCACATCTGACATTTGATGTTATTCTTCTAAAAAGAAGCAATCTGGTATTCAAATCTGACATCTTTTACGCTACATGGCTCACCATGTGTGAGAACATCAGGCTCTCTTCCCTTCATAGCATTATTCTGAAAACCGATAAAAAATTATTATTGTAAACCTTTCAGTGTGATTTGGGACCTAGGGCAATAATAAGCAGGCTCGCTTTAGATGTCTTTCCACAAAATATTGAATAAAAACAGCTATTTTCCAGCACTCTATTTCTTCACCTGCCCATTCAAAAAAAAAAACTTTAATGATGGACAGTTGGTTAACAGTGCACCAAATCTGCAGGCACGCTGTAAGATCACTTCAGAAAATGTCTTAAGGTTTGCAGATATGCAAAAAACTGCAGCTGTGAACTAACCCATTAGAAGTACTTTCCAGGCTACCCCTGGGAGGTTCCTCTTCCACTCTTCACCTGCAGTCAGTGGTGGGCATCAAAATATTCCACCCTGCTGCTCACTTACAGCTCTGCATGGTCAGAAAAATCTCTTGAGGGCTCTGAATATTTTATTTATTTTTCCTATTTTCAGTGGATTTTTCAAAGTATACCGTGAGTGCTTCAAAAAGGAGAGTGACCTGTGACCACCCCGCACTGTCCAACACACCGCTTTAGTATAAGTCAGACTAATCGGCTTCTTCTAATGTTTTTTTTTTTTTCCAGGCGCATCGAGTTGCTGTAGTGTATTAAGGTGTATACAGAATGAGTCCTGGCAGAGAGACAGACAAAAAGTCAGACAGAGAGACTCCTAATCAATAGCCCTTTAATGGTCATCTTTATAGCAGGACCATTGTCCTCGCAGCCTGGCCCTCACTGCTCTCCCCTTTCGCACTCGGGGTGCAGTGGTAGCCATCCTGCCTCTCTGAAGGACATCCGAAGAGTTTCAAAGGCGATAACAAATCAAACTGTTCCCTGAATCTAATATCAAACAGGCCTGGTGTCAGCATTTATTAGAGAAATCAGATTCTCCCCCTCCTCCGTTCCCTCGTCTCCCCCCTTCACTCTCCCACTTGCAGTATTCCAACACACAGCGGCCCTTTGAAGTCGAAAGAATGCAGGATCGCAAATTACCCAGGAGACGTAGCTGATAGTCTTTGAAGCCCTCCTTTGATAGTGTTGTTTTCTGCTCTCCCCGAGCATCTCTCTCCCTCTATCTCTCACTTGCCTTTTCCTTCTTTCCACACACAGTGTAACTGACAAACAAATTTGGCCAATGGTGCGATTACACAAGTATACTATAATGCTTAATAATAAGCACGACCTTCTAGGAAGGGACAGAACCCTTTAATGTATCATTTGAAAGGAAACCTAATGAGGTTCACATGAAACCCAAAGCGTTATTATACATATTAACTCCACAAATTTGATGTTACAATAACATTTGTGCATTACACAATTTTTTAAAGGTTGCCGAAGCCTTTGTACCACATGCCAGCATGAGAATCTGAGCTCTGCTGTAACTAAAGCTCATGGCCTTTGGCACAGTAAGCTCTTTCTTTCCCGCAAAAAAGAAAAGATGCAAGTCCATGGGCATGATGTAATTTTCCCTTAGCCATAGTTTTTTCATAAGTTGCCTCAGAATTGTCTGCACAGATGTCGTTGTCACGGAGCACTTCTGTTTACTCTGGTCTCGACACAGTACATCTTTTAGGGGATCTAAAGACATCCAGACTTTTTATCTCCAAGTCAGACAGCCTGGTGTATAATGCATGGAAGCACCTGACAGGAAATTCCCACTTGTTAAACTACTGTTTGGGTGTAGAACTGACTAAACAACTTGCAGTACGTGTTAAAACTTCTTTCACATTTCAAAATGTATATTGGGAATTATGGTATTGTGAAATCCTGTTACTTAATATACATATTTGAAATAGCCGAGTGATTACTTTACTTACTTATTTTTGCATAAGTTTGCAAATGTGTACAAGTTTATCGAGTCATATTAGTGCCGCTATTGATACCATATGGACATTTGAAAATGTTCTCACTCTCCCTTTGTGTTTAAAAAACAGGTAGAACCAACAAAATTGTTAAAAGCAAATAAATGCTAACATCCAAACCCAAAGCCCTATTAAACAATAGATCCAATGTTATTTAATGTCTATTTAATGCTATAAATTCATATATACAAGTTAAATATTTTGTTTAAAGGATTAGTTCTTAACTTGAAGTAAAGGTAACAGTTTTGCTACGCTATGCTAATGTTAGCTAGGTAAGTTAACCAGGTAACATGAACTGTGGCTCATTTATTGACAATGTTGCAGAAAATCTAAAACACAGCAATTATTCTTATACAACATTAAAAAATGTTTTTGCATAAAAAGCTACAGACAGACCATATCAGCAACAAATGAGGTAGCAGGTGCCAGGCTAGCAGCAAGCTGTGAAAAAAAATTAGTGCTGTCAGCGTTAATCTTGTTAAAATGACGTTAGTGCGGTTATCTCAGTTAGCGAGTTAGAGCGGATCGCCCTGTGTGTTGGGCTGCACTGCGCTAACGCGTTAATGAGCTAACCACGCTAACGTGTTGACGTATTGCAGCCCCACGCTAACTCGCTAACAGAGATTTGCAGTGTTAATGCGGTTATGGCGTTAACGTCATTTTAACAAGATTAACGCTTATAGCATTAAAACATTTTTTTTAAAAAATCGTTTCCTGTCATCATCTCTTGATAAACGTTTCTGACATAGAAATATTATATAGATAAATATTATATAGGTAAAGTTGGCACATGATGATGGCAGATTTTAAAATAATCTACTATTTGATCATTAAGTTCACTGAAAAGTTTTTAGAATAAGTTGAATTTGTGACTCTTTTGCACATCTCCAGGATCTCCCCATGTCTTCAATATGAACATGCAAGCAAACAAAGTTTATGCTTCAACATTTTAGTTTTTGTTTATCGTTGCCATATGGGTTGTTAATTTGATCTAATTGTAAACATGTATAGCTTCTTTTGTTTAATTGCTACATTTAAGTTTGATTCGCACAAAGACGGGTTGACTCAAGGAGGCTACTGTTTGAATGTAGGCACAAACATGCTAAGACGATATTTTCTTCGTCCACATGATAATTGTTCTGTATTGTTCGTATTAGCATAAAGTATTTTCCTTATTTTAATTCTATAAATTCATAAATGCAGCAGAGACATGGAATTATAAGTTAAAAGTACATAACCATCACAAATAGCCCACTGCAGAGTAGTCACATCTTTAGATCTTAATGATTTACACCTACTGGGAATGTTAAGAGACTAATTTATATTTAATAGGACACAGCAACTTCATTATGAGGCCCAAATATGTTAAGCAGCTATTTACATTTTTTTAAAAATAACTGTTTGAACTTAGATAGTTTAGACAATTGACTGTGCCAGCTGATATTTTGTGTGGAGGAAAACAATGACTGATTTAGGATTATAGAAAGGTTTTGATGCTTCATGTTATCATCTGTGACTTTTTTTTTAAATAAGTGTCCAGGATGTTGGAAATAAACTAAGGATAACACCGAGTCCCTTGAACAGGCTGTCACTTATGAACACTGAAGCAGTACTATTTGGCAGTTGTACTTTGAAGACTTGATCAATGACTTTTTGCCAAAGGAAGGCAAAAAGGAGGCTGATACTTTAAGGAGGACATTTTCTCTAGG
>NW_005187403.1:5680927-5682743 GCF_000239375.1 Pundamilia nyererei | reverse complement strand
GCTTTATCACCTATTCAGGTTGTAAATCGTGTTTTTAAAAAGTAACTAAGTAACTAAGTAATTAATTACTTTTGAAAATAAGTAATCAGTAAAGTAACAGGATTACTTTTTGGGGAAGTAATCAGTAATTAGTTA
Source organism: Pundamilia nyererei (assembly GCF_000239375.1). Classification (NCBI taxonomy): domain Eukaryota; kingdom Metazoa; phylum Chordata; class Actinopteri; order Cichliformes; family Cichlidae; genus Pundamilia; species Pundamilia nyererei. The sequence continues at coordinate 5,682,608 of NW_005187403.1, read as the reverse complement.
CTGATTACTTTTTTCAAGTAACTTGACCAACACTGTTTGTGGGTCATTTTTGTCACTATAAATTATAGATTTTACAATATATTTTGTCAATTTCATTAAATCTGGGAGCTTCATTTTCCCCCTTTCACTTCAGTGCTTGAAATCGATGTAAATTTATGCTCTATGTGCCTCATTTCACAGCAGCCACACTGACATACCACAACAAAGACAAACCTAACTTATAAAATCACCTGCATTAAATGCATTAAACAGCATGCATGTGGTAACTACATTTATTTATAGTTGGAGAGAGTTTCACTATATATTTAAGTCACAGTGGAACAAAACCCATCTGTATTAATGCAATATCCATTATTCTTGTCAGCTGAATTCGAACTGCAAACATTTACTCAATGATTTTACACCCCGCTGCTTATTCTGATATCATTTGTACTTCCTGACCTTGCTCTCTGTCATTTGTAGAAAAATGAATGCCAGCGTGTTGATGATGACTATGTGACGATTTGTTTTTTGGCGTCTTACACAGTAGTTTGTCGGCCAGAGAGAGACATAGAGAGAATCTGCGATAGTGTGTTTGCTCAGGTGTGACGTGACGATCACAGAGTTGTTACGCTGGTAACGATTGACAAGTGTCCAAAACCTGTAGCCAACAACAGAAGAAAATGGATAATATCAATATCAAAATCATTACCAGGAACTGTCAAACAAATTGTATCCATCCTTTTATGATTCCTAACTTTCCAGAAATGGATTGCTACAATGGTGAAAAATAGCCCTCCGTACTAAATGATTACAAATTTCAACCATGCTGCACCCTCTGTTATTCTCTTTTCCATAAAAAGTCATAAAAGTGATGCAGCTGACACCATCACAATCCCTGGATGCTAGACACCATCTGTTCAGACAGTTTTCAAAAGATTTTTGTAAAACTTTTTTTCTCTTTTCTACAAATCTTATACTTAATCCCACCACAATGCCACAGTGTAACACGCGATCTCTAAGGTATTCACTGAAGAATTTTGAATCTTCTGCTTCCTCCAATAGGAAACAATTAATGCCACGTTTGTTTTTCGTGACAGAAACACTTTACTGTTGTAATAGTTGTCGCGCAGGACAAAGCTCGTCCTCGTCGTCTCGCTTTTAGCTGACTTCTCATCTTAATGCAGACTTTCATGATGGGACAAAGTGTGTGGCATCGATTTGAGGAGCCAAGCAACTTAGTATTGGTGACCTACTCAACCACACCGGGGCACACATGCTAAAAGGTAAATGTCCTCCACCAAAGAGAAATACCGCTTCAGCTTAACACATGACACAGCCTATTAAAACTGCGCAGCTCATTATGTCAGGCTGAGGGACGATGTCTATATAGAATTCAGCATCTTCTCTCAGAGCTCTGCTGGACTGTGCATTTCTGTTCTGAGTGGAGCGCGGGGAAATGCAAACCGGAGCTATGAAGCCTGCTGAAGAAGATGCAGAAACAGTCATTCATATTTTATAAGCAAAGCCCCATCTATACCCCCCCCACACCCACCCCACACCCCTCACCTCCTACCTTTAACATTTGCTTATTAAATCTGCAGCTGTCAAAGCGTACCTCAAAGCCTTCGTGAGCACACACACACACACACACACACACACACACACACACACACACACACACACACACACACACACACAC
>NW_005187403.1:5658095-5680907 GCF_000239375.1 Pundamilia nyererei | reverse complement strand
CACACACACACACACACACACACACACACACACACACACACACACACACACACACACACACACACACACACACACACACACACACACAATCACTCTTTCCATTGCCTTCCTGACACAGGCACTCTGACTTTAAACTCATTACTTTGGACAAGGCTTTTAATGGAGGCAAGAGCCAGACACACTAAGGTACAGAAATGAACGAGATGGGGAACAAAGGCAGAGGCAAGAGAGAGGTGTAAACTTTTATTCTTCATTCACACAGTGCCCTCGCTTGAATTGACCACAGCCCTGATTTGTATGAGAGAGTTTAGAAACAACTTGTTTAACTGGGATGAGCCAGAGGTGAGCGCCTGGAGGCCGCGGGGCGAACACGTCACCTGTAGCTCAGATACATTATCTTCAAGTTTGTCACTTTTCCGTGCCACATCCGCGTAAATCAAAGTTTGGCTGACCGGCCGGTCTCTTCTGTAACTCAGCAGACATTTGCCACCAGGGAGTCATTGAGCAGCACCGACGCCTGGGGTGTCATAATGACAATATTGCACCGGCAAAGCGCTAAATGACAGTGAGCTCACAGACAGAGTGGGGAAAGCGGCAGAAATGCACTGATCAATGAGCAATCGATACGACCCTGCCAGGTAATCACAAAACCACGGTGATTAACGGCGAGCAATCAATTGCCATTAACCCCTGCGTGTACCAGTTAAGCATCAGCGACAGTTTGTGTGATGAATGCTTGAAATTACTGGAGGCTTTTTAACTACCTTCTGTCTCTGAAATGTCACCAAGCTTAAATCTGTGATTCAGCGTGTTTAACCTGACTCCCATGTCTGGCCTGACTAATAGCACATTATGACATTTAAAATAAGCAAAAAGCAAAACTTGATTGCATAGAGCAAAACATTCTCGAAACAGGAGGCAAACATAAAGGAAAGGAGTGGAAGTCAAATTAGATACGAAGCTGGAGCGTTCCAGCATTCACACCCTTGCATTGCCCATACAGACAGGCGAGCACACACCCACGCACGGCCACACACACCCACACACACAGTTGCTGGATCATTCTCACATTGGCGGGTGTGACACTGATACGTGCAACAAGTGATGTTTTGGGATGTAATCCAACAGAATCGTGGCGTTAAAAAGGTGGGAAAAAAACCCAGAAAAAAATCTGATCTTTGTCACGAATGAGAGCATCTCTCAACCATTTCCTGCAATCAGAGTCATCAGCAGCTTCCGTGGGCTTCAGTCTGAAAAGTTAAATTCAGCCTGACAGCTGCTGTTAACGGGCAAAGTGATGGATGAGTGTGTTCAGAAGCAAGCAATTTGTAAAAAAAAAAACTGACTTTCATTGCAGCTAATGAGGAATGAAAACACTTAATAGAGCTAGTTTCTGGTGGTGTTTCCGGTTTTGGACCAGAAGAGGGAGCTGCTAGTGGGGAAAGCTGGGGCCAAGCAGCATCCAAACTCTGTAAAATAGGTCAGTGAAATTTTTCTCCCTCACACACCTGGCTTGCTTTCTCTTGTCCTGTAAATCCAGTAAAACAGTAACACTGTTTGCTTTCTCTTCTCCCTCTTCGCCATTTTTTGCTCAGCCAACTTCACATTGCCGTTTTTTTGTACAGGCCACGTCCTGCTCCCCCACCCACCACCCCCTTCCTACCCCTTCTTCCTCTCCTCTTCACACTCCGTTTTGCCCCCTTCTTCCACGTTCTTCTCCTCTCTCATCTCTTTAGAAGGCCCCTCCCCGCCTTTATTGCACGCCTCAGCACAACTCCCAAACTTCAGCCGTTCACCAAACTCTGACAAATATTCCACACAACGAAGCACTCTCGCTTGCTGCTTACTTTTCGCTGCCGCGCTAACCTTGAGCTTGCAAAGGATGCACGACGCGCGATGGATGCGCGTGCACCACGTGTGAGTGACTGTGTGGGGTTTCGTCGAATGCAGATCAATATCATGGCAAGGTTACTTTAAAATTCAATTAATAACAAAGCGAACATCCCATGAGCTGTCACCACCCGTGGACGGCTGGTGGGGGTGTGCTGGACTAAAGTCAACGTGGTCCGATCCCAGGGGATGGGAATGAAAAGAAACGGATAAATTCATATCTGTATTATTAACCACATTTGTTTGGAGATGGGTTTGGCTGGGATGAATTTCTTACCAACTCCATGTTTTATTAACTGTCTCGGAGCGAGCCAGCAAAAGCATATTGTGTCTTGCGCCACCATCTGTGTGCATCTTTTATTTGCATGTGTTTGTGTGTGTGTACGTGCGCCTGTTTCCGTCGTTCGCCACGCTCGGCTCATTGAGGTCAGGTAAGTGGCTGCTTCGGATCAATCACAAAGTTGGAGCGCAAAGTTTTGTGCTGCCGAAAAACTGGTCATGTGCCACTTCGTGCTTCCACACAAGGGCCCCGTATTAAAATATGCATGTTGAGCCACCACTCGGTCTTAATATTTAAACCAGCCTGGAGGTGAGGCCCGCTTTAACGCAGCCTGACAGACCGTGTGTACAAAACACTGGCTGCCTCCCATACAAACTCGCCTAGCGCGCACGCACACGCACACGCCAGCAGCAGCAGTGCTGAGACAGACAAACACGTACAATCAAGAATAAACACAAGCTGGTTTAGACAGAGGAAGCCATAGATTTACCCATAAAGTGCGCGTCCCATATGGAAAGAGTGCTTTTATTGGCTCCGTCTGAGCTGCTGGGGAGGGTTACTGCTGGGAGGTCTCGGGGGTTTGGACCTCAGGGAGTGCGGCTGGTGAGAGTTTGTAAGTGAGGAGTGGAGCGTGGAGTGGCGGAGAGGGAGAAAGTGACCCACGGAGACTCAGGTGATCCGAGCGTTAATTACCGTCTGCTAATTACGAGAGAGACGCATCATTAAGCAGAGTGGGTCACCGGAGGGCTTGAGGACTCCCCGTCTCTCCTCTGCTCCTCTTCCCTTCTCCTCCTCTTTTCTTCCTGACCCCGATCTTCTGTCCCAATTAGCACTGTCCTGCTCTCCTCCCCGTCAGGGCCCCTCCCTCCCTTGTGTGTTTCCATCAACACTGCTGCAGCCGCTGTCTAAACACACGCAGCATTGGCGGGACGTGCCATGTAGACTGTGGGCACTGCACCTCCTCACACGGCGCACACACACACAGCCATTAGAGGAGACAGTGCTAAAGAGGCCGTGTAGACACCTCTGTCTTCTTGCACAGTGACTAATGCGGCGTCACAAGCTGTCATCCATGCCTCACTGAGTCTTCCTTTCCATTCTCCCTCCCTCATTGTCTTGAATTCTTCCTCACATTTCTATCTGTAATATGATCTGTCTGTTATTTTTCCTCCCTGTCTCCCTCCCTCAACTATTCAAGTCAGTTTTTTTTTCGTTGCGCAGCACTTGAGTGATAGCAAAGTGTGTATGCCTGTGCTTCAAACAACTCCGAAGTGCAGGCACTTTCAAAGAACTGTTTGAGGATGAGTTGCAGTAAATGACAGGTTCGGCTGTTATGTAATGCCCCTCCCCTCACCCCCCCAGTCCCTCTCCTGTCCTTTCCCCTCTCATGTTTCTTAATACACATGTTCCCTCCCAGACCCCCCGGGGTTTACAGGTAGGATGGGATCAGCTGCCGAGGTGTCAGTTCTGAACCTTCTGCCAGTCGGACCATCTGGAACCCCGTGACTGCTTGGTCTGGGCCGTACCTCCAACCACCAGGAAGACAGCGAGGAAAGGCAGGTGGAGAGCTAAAGATATAGATGAGAGAGAGAGAATCTGCAAAGGAGGGAGGGGCTAATGAAGACAAGGCAGGGAGAAAAGCAAGAGAGAAAGATGGTAAAGATGAGAGATGATGGAGATGAAGGGGAATAAGCCAGGAATTACTTTCTGTAACAAGGCTGAGAGCAGACTTTGTTGTGACACCGAGGAGATGGTCTCAGACTAAGCGCCAATGAAAGGCTTCACTGCAAATTATGTAGTGTGAATGTGAGTGTAATTCTATTTAACATACCATATAGGTCTCCACAATGTAGTGGTAAACTTCATGTGTACAGCACAGAAATATTTAAAAGACAGGTCACACATAGCATGTAACATAGGTCAACAGAATTATATGCTTGCTGTCTCGTTTATTTTATTGGTCACTAGGACTGGTGAATGATATGTCTTTTAAAGCTGGTAACCCGAATATTACACAGATTCACTGCATACTTTTTTAGTTAAAACTTCCCAATACAGGGTTCAGCCACTTTTTGACTTCAGTACTGCCTTAGTTATTCATTGCACAGATTCAACAAAGTGCTAAAAACATTCCTCAGAGAGTTTTGGTCCAAATTGATGTCATCACATCCACTGCACACATATGAATCCATCCATGCCTGTCATTCAACCACATCCCACAGGTGTTCTTTTGGATTGAGATCTGGTGACTGTCGAAGACATTTGAGTATGATGAACTCATGTGACATGCCACATTATATTACTCGAAGAAGCTATGAGAAGATGGTACACTGCAGTTGTAAAGGGATGAACATGGTCTGCAACAATACTCAGGTAAGCTATGACATTAAACAATGGTCAGTTGGTACAAAGAAATCTGGAGTGTGGCAAGAAAATATCCCCTGCACCATCAGCCTCAATTTTTGAAACAAAGCAGGATGGATCAATGCTTTCATGTTGTTTACACCAAATTCTGACCCCACAGTCCCAAAGTGGAAGCAGAAATCAAGATTCATTAGACAAGGTGACATTTTTCTATAATTTCCTATTGCCTAATTTTGGTGAGCCTGTGCAAACTCTTGTACCACAGTGGTACCCAATGTGGTCTTCTGCTGGCTTTAAGGTTTGATGTGTGTTCAGAGATGCTCTTCTGCATACCTTGATTGTAATAATTGGTTATTTGAGTTACTATTGCCTTCCAATCAGCTCGAAGCCAATCCGGCATCAACAAAGCATCTTTGATTAGAGAACTGCCGCTCACTGTGAGTTGCTTTTTCAGGTCATTCTCTATAAACCCCAGAGATGACTGTGTGGGAAAATACCAGCATCCATCTAGGGCAGCGGTCTCCAACCTTTTTTGCGCCACGGACCGGTTTATGCCCGACAATATTTTCACGGACCGGCCTTTAAGGTGTCGCGGATAAATACAACAAAATAAAACTTGTACCAGTACCGAAAAAAAGAAGATTTATTCATAACACACGTGAAAAGACCCAGGAAAACCGAGTTAACGATAAAAACGATAACAAAATAACGCTGAAAACCGATAAAAACCCTGAAAACTATACATTTCACACCTGAGCCTCTACTCTCGCGGCCCGGTACCAAACGACTCATGGACCGGTACCGGTCCGAGGCCAACCCGAGGGGTTGGGGACCGCTGATCTAGGGTACCTGGATCCTATCATATCTACCATAGGACAAGAGGCAGGATACACCCTGAGTGATCTATCACAGGGCTAACACTGAGAGACACATGATCATTTACATTTACACCATTTGCCCCCAGAAGATTAGCAGATTCTGAAAGAATCAGACTTTCCCGTTGGATGCCAACAATCATGTCACACTCAAACCAACTTAAATAACATTTCTACCCCATTCTGATGCTCAGTTTGAACTTCAGCATGTCATCTTGGCCATGTTTGCATACCTCAATGTGTCGAGTTTCTGCCGTGTGATTAGGTGATGAGATATTTCTGTTAACAAACATATCAAACTGTTAGAAACATTGGTGTAAAGTAAGTGGTTCATAGTGAAAAGTTTGGTTTCATTGCTCTGATGGATTTATCCCACCTAAGACGTCATCCACTGGTTTGTAAAATCAAATTTTAAGGCCTTAACTTTAAATGAAGATCCAAATGAAGTTAAATACTGGACTGAAACTTACAGGTGGCTGAAATCAAAGAATATGTGAATCTGCTGGAGATGCAATAACCTTAGTGAATGATGTCCTGTTTAGTTACAAGCTAAAGTTACAAGCTAAACACACATTTACTAAAAACAGAAGCCTGAATATGTTTGTGCAAGTGTAAAAGAAACGGGCATGTGAATGTATCAGTGGCACCTGTGTACCTCCAGTTTGGTACAATGAGCCTGATTGTTTCTCTGTTTTGGCCGCACTATGCTAGCATTTCTCAAACATATCCAGATAAAAATGTGTGTGGTCGGATTTTTGGCTGTGGCGAATGGAGCTCTTGGAAAACAATGACTCACTTGCTTCTTGTTCAGTGAGCACTAATTTACAGATTTGTTTTGTTTTGTTGTCAAAAGAGGAGAAACTCAAGAAACTGAGAAGTTTTTTAACATGACCTGAAACTTAATCTGACCATCATTTCACACTCCACCAGTCTTGTAAATCTTGATCATATTAGGTTGCATGTTTAAATTTATGTTACACAAGCCACTAAGAGAAATCTATCGATATCTATCCATCCTTCCATCAATTTTCTGCCGCTTATCTAACTGAGGGCTGTGAGGGTTCAGAGGTAGTGTACACAAGAAGTGGTGTACACCTCACTTCTCTAGACAGGTTGACAGTCTATCGCAGGTCTAAAATATACATAGAACTGTCAAAAGCATTCACTTATCTCACATGCATATGAACTTGAGTTCATATGCTTGTAAGATATGACACGCAGACACGCAGGTCCTGTTCTAAATCCATAGGGTTTAATATTATATCGGCCCACTTATTGGAGCTATAAAAACTTCAAGTCCTCTGGGAAGACTTTCCACAAGGTTTAGGAGTGTGTTAGTGAAATTTTTGACTATTCTTCCAGAACTGTATTTGTGATGTTAGACAACAACGTCTGGCTTGCAGTCTCCGCTCTAATTTATCCCAAAGGTGTTCGCATTTGAGGTCAAGACTCTGTGCAGGCTAGTCAAGTTCTTCCACACCAAATTCGCTCATCCATGTCTTTATAGACCTTGAGTTGTGCACTGGTGTGCAGTCATGCTGGAACAGGAAGGTGCCATCCTCAAACCGTTCCCTCAAAGTTGTGAGCATTAAATCATCTAAAATATCTTGGTGTGCTAAATCATTAAGTGTTCCTTTAACTGGAGCTAAGAACTGAGTCCAACTTCTGAAGAACAACCATATCATAATCCCACCTCCACCAAACTTTACACTTGGCATATTGAAATCAGACAAGTATTGTTCTCCTGAAAACTGCGAGTGGTGGCGTGCTTTAAACCATTGCATCTAAAGCTTTGCAAAGTGTTTGGCTTGGATACAGCTGCTGAGCCATGAAAACCCATCTCATGAAACTCTCTATGCACTCTTGAGATGATTGGAAGTTTGGAGGTCTGCAGATATTGACTGGCCTACCACTTCACAATATCTACTTTGTTATAATACCACTAACAGCTGACTGCGGAATATTTAGTAGTGAGGAAATGTCACGACTGGACTGCACAGCTGATCATGGCACCACGATGGAATTCACTGAGCTCCTGAGAGTGAGCCATTTTTTGAAAAATGTTTGTTGAATCAGTCATGCCGCATGCCTAGTTTTGCACACATGTGGCAATCCAGTATCACATTAAAAAAAAGGACTGATGAGCTACAATACATGCTTTTATTAAAAATTTAGTTTCCTGCTGCTTTAAAAGTCTTCGCTGGTCAAAAGCAGTAGAAATCCTAAAAAAGTGTGACCTTGAGTTACTTCACTCTTAGAACAAATTACAACAATTCAATCAAAATTATTTGTTTTGATCACAAATACAAGTCACTTCAGCTAGCAGCGGCTGGACTGCCAAGGACTCTACCACCAACCACTACCCAATCCACATTATACAATATTTGAGGCATGTCCAAGTGGGAGGAGGCCCCAGGGTAGACCCAGCACACATTCGAGAGATGATGTGCCTGAATGTCGTCCTCAAAGGGTGGCTGAGAACAGGGGAAGGTCTGGGCGTCTCCACTAAGACTGCTGTTCTCACAACCTGGACCTGATAAATGGCATATCACTAATGGATGAATGGATGAGTCACTTTAAACTGAATCATTAAACAGTCACCATTTGTTTCAGCCAAAGTTGACGCAACTAGACTGAATGAAAAGAAAATGAACTCTTCTTTACATGCTGATAACGCAATTTGTATATGCTGCAGCCTATTGACTAAATTATAATACTAAAATATTGATTTGTTTAAAGCATGCCTGAGTCAGACTGACTATTCTCTTTTAGGAGATAACAAACAACAAAGACATGTGCCTATCAAAGACTGCGCAAGGGAGAGTGAAGATGGTTCGGGGGCGAAAGAGCTAACCTGTTTGTCTTTTGCTGCATTTTTGAATTGGAGACCACAAGTTATATTTAAGAGGAAACAGACTTATACTTATAGGACAAACATTTTACCCATGATGTACAGTACTGTGTTGACAGATGCTATGCTAATGGTTGTTGTGTAAGACGCATGCTGGTGCATAAATTAGACTACAGCAGAAGTTGATCAGACAGAATCTGGGCTACTCACAGGAGCGAGGCAAAGAGATGGTGTGCTCATACTGCAGACGCTCCCACCAGTACGGGTCAGTCAAGGATGGCTCGATAGCAGGCTTAATATTGCAACAGAGAACATGAATAAAACAAATCTGATACCGACAGCACCACTCTCTCCATCCATTACTTACAGCAGTAAAACATTAGAGTAATCTTCAGGCCTGGGCAACCAGAAACCCTCACAAGTTGAGGCACTCGTTAGTCCCTCAAAGTTAGCATGCATGTCATGTAAACACAATGACTGAACGTATTACATCTTACTCAAACTGACCTGTCAATCAGTGGCGGTCCTTGACCCTAGTTGGTTGACGAGGTTTCTCCAGAGGCCAGGCTGCGGTGGCCGTCCTGGGCTAGTTGGACAGTTGGCTGTCAGAACTGTGCTCATCAACCGTGGGGCAGCATTACAAACAAAGAACAGCTGGAACATCAGGAGAATGACACTGACAGATTAATGCACCCGTACTTACATTATAAGTAGCCACAATTACATCCAGACTGAGTGTCGAAATAGTCAGAGAGCCAGTAAGGACACGGATGCTTAAGTTTTTTCAGAGCTTGATCAGAGATTTTTTTTCCCCTTTGCATTTATCATACTCTGTGTGTCGTGTGTGTGTGGGTGGATGTGGGATTGAACGCACAGACCTGATGATATTTAAATGTTGACAGCATGCCTAGTGCTCGTGTCCTCCGTCACTCTGTCTTCATTTCAGCTCACTCCTCCAAACACACTGCATGAAATCAATGCGCATAAGGCCTACTCGTGCCTAATGACAAACCAGCAGCACAATTTGTCTGATTCTTGGAAAACGCTCTCATTTGTGTAATTACAGCATTCATCAGCAGCCTTTAATCATATTTTATTGAGATGCAAAGAAGTGGCTAAATAACTGATACTGTAGCTCATGCTGTAATGACTGAATCTGGAGCCCCTTTTATAAAATGGGCACTCTGAGAGTTTTAGCTCGATGATGGTTAAAAAGCACTCGGCGGGAATTTTTACCATTAAACCATTATGTCACAGTCTATCCCCTTACTTGTCCTCTCACCTGACTCATTTCCTTTCAATATGCGACTCCCCTTGTCACCGATGTCCTTGTTGGTGTGTGCATGTGTGCACGAGTGAGGTGTCAGCATTTTATCAGTAATCGTTCAGCGAGTGGCTTGTCACCCCCCCACCTTAAGGACGTGGCGAGGAGAGGCAAGGCTCACCTTTGCCATCACTGACATTTTAATTTGTCACTGCTAGCCATCCTGTTTCTATCAATAGCACATCAATGCCTCAGAACAAACGCCATGGGACAGAGATTTCTGGGTTCAATAGTATTGATACTCACCGCTGATTAGGGCTTCTGTATTGCAGCTACCGAGCAGCCGTCCCTGGCTGTGGGTGTGTCAGGTGAGGACAAGGAAAAGAGAGGAGAGTGGGAAAGAGGGAGATGACAACGCATGGCAGGTTAAATCTTCAAACGGACGAGCATGGGCATGTTTTGTGAAGTTATTAAGATGCCACTGAGAGATTTACAAAAGTTTTCCAAGGCAATTCTTCTTTTCAGTGGATTTTTTTTTTATATTTTAGTAACCTCTGCTCATACGAATTCATGGACAGTTAACCAAAATCACTGCTGCATATCCTCACTGCAGTGACTCACTAAACATGCACTCGCAAAAACAGGAGCAAGCTTCGATCATAGAGCACCTACTTTGAAAGCTAATGGTCAAAAATTCAATTTCAGCCGTATATATTAGATAATCTGAGTGTTTTTCATCACACTGAGTGGATAAAGTCATGCTGCACTACAGGGCTCCACATTAACTTTTTAAAACACGGGTTATTTGGACAAATATCTCTCCTTTTACTTGCATAGGCACAAGTCTTTTGTCCAGGTGACGGGACAATGGTTTACTTCATTTGACTTTGGTTGGGAATGCAGACTTCTGATGAACAAATAATGGAAAACATCATTTAACCTTTTATCCAATAAGGTCACGATGGGTATAGATACCCCCAAATGACCCTCGATTAGATATAGTACCAGAAGATGGATGGATATAGATATAGAGAGGCCACCAGTCGATCTGAGAGCTAACAAAGAGAGAAATGTTGTAGGTTAATTTAACCTACAACATACATGTCAGTGGACTGTGGGAGGTTACTCAGATACACGCGGAGTATGCTGTCAGCAAATTTAATTTATTTTAATATTAATATTGATGCCAACAGGCAGTGCAGAGTGATACAGCTGAATGTTAAAGGTAAGCCTACACGTACAGTAGCAGAAATAATTATTTGGTTCCCTGCTGAGTTTGTTTCCTCATTTACAAAGAAATGAACGGTCTCTCATTTTTATGGTGGTTTCATTTTAATGGAGAGAGACAGAATATCAAATAAACATCCAGAAAAAACACGTTACATGAATATCATAAATTCATTTACATGTCACTGAGTAAAATAAGTATTTGATCCTCAAAACATGACTTAGTACTTGGTGGAGAAACCCTTGCTGGTAAGCACAGCGGTAAGACATTTCTTGCAGTTGGTCACCAGGTTTCTCACATCTCAAGAAGGATTTTGGCCCACTACTCTTTACAGAAACTCTTTAAATCCTTTAGGTTTCTTGGCTGCTGCTTTGCAACTTAAAGGTTTGGCTCCCACCACATATTTTCTATCAGACTGAGGTCTGGAGACTGGCTAGGCTACTCCCTGACCTCAATGCGCTTGTTCTTTAACCACGCTTTTTTGCCTTGGCGGTTCGTTTTTGGTCACTGGCAAGCCGGAAGACCTATTAATGACCTATCTTCAGTGTTCTGACCGAGGGAAGGAGGTTATCATCCAAGATTTTATGGCCCCATCCTCTCAGTACACTGAAGTCATTCTGTATCCTCAGCAGAAAAAGAGCCCCACAGCATAATGTTTCCACTTCCATGCTTGACTGTGGGGATGGTGTTCTTTGGGCCACATTTACCATTTTTCTTCCTTTAATAATAATGGATTGCATTTATATAGTGCTTTTCGGGACCCCTCAAAGCGCTTTACAATACCACTATTCAGTCACTCTCACATTCATACACTTGTGAAGGCAAACTACAGTTGTAGCCACAGCTGCCCTGGGGCAGACTGACAGAAGCGAGGCTGCCATATTGTGCCATCGGCCCCTCTGGCCACCACCAGTAGGCAGTAGGTGAAGTGTCTTGCCCAAGGACACAACAATCGAGACTGTCCGAGCAACCAGCAACCTTCCGATTACAAGACAAACACCCAACTCTTGAGCCACGATCGCAGCACTTTCTTTCAACCCTTCAAAAGAAGTTCATTGGCCATCTTAAGACGAGCCTTCTCTTACTACGGTGACCTTGCGGGCACAGCAACATATCAATCCATTACGGTGTAGAGTGTTACCAATGGTGTTCTTGGTGATTGTGGTCCCAGCTGCCTTCAGATCAATAACAAGCTCTTCCTGTGTAGTTTTGGGCATATCCACCACCGTTCCCATGAGCCTCCTCACCCTATGTGGCAAAATCTTGCATAGAGCTCCAGGTCAAGGGCAACTGATTGTCATTTTATCCTTCTTTCATTTCTAAATAACCACACCAACAGTTCTCACCTTCTCACCAAGCCTCTTGGCGATGGTCTTGTAGCCCATTCCAGCTTTGTGCATGTCTACAATCTTATCCCTGACATCGTTTGAGAGATCTTTGGTCTTGCACATGGAGAGGTTGGAATGGAAGAAATTGTTTCTGTGGACAGGTTTGTTTGATATACATATCAAGTTGAAATCAGGAGGACCTCTAATTGATTGAGTGATTGTAACCTGTGTGCCACATGGGCATACAGCTAATCAGTGGCACCCGGTCAATTTTATGTAATGCATTTTTCCCCCTAGATTTTTTTGTTGATATTTTTCTCAACAGAGTAATTAAAGACTGTTCATTTTTCGGAAGTTGACAAACTTCCAAATCCAGCAAAGGATCTAATGATCATTCCCCACTCTGTATGCCCTCTAGACTAAACAGAGTAGCCATCATTAATGTGCAAATATAAGGTGAGCGATAATAATAATGGATTGGATTTATACAGCGCTTTTCAAGGCACCCAAAGCACTTTACAATGCCACTATTCATTCACTCTCACATTCATACACTGGTGGAGGCAGCTACAGTTGTAGCCACAGCTGCCCTGGGGCAGACTGACAGAAGCGAGGCTGCCATATCGCGCCATCGGCCCCTCTGGCCAACACCGGTAGGCAAGTAGGGTAAAGTGTCTTGCCCAAGGACACAACGACCAGGACAGAGAGCCCAGGGATCGAACCGGCGACCTTCCGGTTACGATTCCCAACCCCCTGAGCCACGGTCACCCGATATAACTGTCCAGTTATCCCTTGTTTGTGTTTGCTAACATTTTTAACTATTTACCCTTTTATTGTTGTCAAAGTTTGGCATAATCTATAAATTTTTAACTGCTATTGAATTATTTTTCATTTTTCTGTATTATATTCTGTCTGTGAAGCATTTGGGACTGCATGCATACAGGAAAGTTGCCACATAAATAAAGTTGAGTTGAGTTGGAGTTGTTTTCCAGTTTTCCAGATTGTGTCATTAATTTGCAGTCTACACGATTCTGTAAAATGTAACTTGCATTTATAAGCTGCATTTTAAATTATTTATAAGCAATACAGCTTATTCCTTTAATTTACATTCAAGCCATAACTTCTCTGTTAATGAACTTTTCCTTTAATGCAGAATTGCTGTAAAGTACACTTCAGTAAGAGCTCTCCAGATTAATCACTGGCTATCTTTTTGCCATTTAACAATTATGACAGATATGAGAAATTAGAGCGATGGTGTTCTACTGGTACAGGTGGTTAATTAATGGCATGGGGGCTATAAATATTTCCAGCCGATTTTTTCTTTTGTGAAAGCGGAAATAAAGAGATTTGTAAAACCTCTGTGGGTGAGAGAATCCAAACACAGGATTGTAACAAATCCGGTTTGTTACTTTTAAATGTGCTGATTGGGACACAACAACAAGACTGGGGCAAAAAATGTCACCTAGCACTAATGTTCCCTGTAATTTTTCATGTGTCTGAGAAAACACACAAACTCCCTGAGCGATCTCGTGGACCACTGTGAGCAACAGCAGACGTGTGCACTGTGGTCACGGCAGCATCGTATCCATCCAAGTTACATGGTTTATAAAATAATCAAATTACAGCATTTGCATTTATGTTATACTACTTTTAATTAACTGCTTTAGCCCACTTACAATGAAAATTAAAAAAAATCTTTTTCATGACCTTGTGTAGTATGTTAACACTATTGGAAGTAAAAATGACTCCAATTTTGAAAACAACTTTCTGACTTGTATTATGAGTCTGAGTCTGTGGTCTGGGAGAGAGTCCTGTCTGCAAAATACAGTATATAATGACCAGTGTTGGGCAATTAATTATATAGTTACTTCTTCAAAAAAAGTTACTGAGTTTTGCAAACAATAAAGTTCAGACCTATGTGACTGGGGCCTGCAGACAGCTTCCAATCTCAGTTTGGGAAGACGCTAACAAGCTAAGCTCTGAGCTAAGCCTCAATTAATTATATAGTTACTTCTTCAAAAAAAGTTACTGAGTTTTGCAAACAATAAAGTTCTTTTCAGCTGTTTACCTAAAAATGCAGCCAAGGCAGCTTTTAAAATAAACATTTCAAACTATTTACAGAACAATCAGCTGTTCTGCATCAGATTTGATGCCACACAAATTATTTGTGCCACTCCAAAAAATAATTTCTGTCCACTATGAGATAAAGGAGAACAACAGCCTGATACCTGCATGCCTGACAACAGGAGATGTATCACTCTTGTAACACCTGTAACATTCAGCAGTCGCCTCATTGTTCTGACACACACAACAAAACTATTGACTACAAGTGTAGTGTGTAGTCTACACTACACACTAACTACACAAGATTTGTGCTAAACGTTGCAAATCTCTCACATCTCAAAACACCGCTGTCACTCCTAAAACTCCCCCCTCTTCCTAAACAACTAAATGCCACATTGCCATATCATTTTTTGATTGGTTGACCTGGTCCATTTTTTCCACCAATAGGAAAGGGTGGGTTTTTTATTGGTTTTGTTTTTGCTCACAGGCAGAGAGTGCTTTTGAGCGTTTTCCTTCTTAAATGCCATTTTTACTGTTTCTTCCCGCAGTAAATATAAGAAAAACAAACAAACACTGCAGATATTTTTATCATAACTCTGGTTTTATGTGACCTATCAACACAATGTAAAAACTGGTATAAAGTCCACACTTTTTCCATCAATTGTTCTGTCTGTCCTGCTCACATCTCCAATGCTTGTACACGTCGTCATTAACGTGGATTCACTCCACATCAGCCACGCCACTTTGCTAGCTAAAACACCGGTGTCGGCACATAAGGACGCTGTCATAGCCTGTCAACGATGTTGATTAGCTGCGTATATATGAATGTGAATTGCATCATTGACTGGAGCAGCCAGCCACCGGTCACTTACTGTCTCACACTGCAAAACAGAAGGAATCGTTAAGATATTTATTTTAATTCAATTCAAGTTAGATTTTTTCTTTTGTGTGCAATGCAGATTTTCTGTGCGCAGAGACCGTGCCAGGAGTGCGCGATTGCGCACAGGCGTAGCTTAGAGGGAACATTGCCTAACACATCATATAATGTATACAAGGTGTGGTTAAAAGGTTCTGCTACAAACTACCTCATTTAAATTTGGCTGTAGTGCATCCAAGGTCATCTCCTTGTGAAGTGCCGCCCGTCTCACATGTCAAATTACTCCTCTGACCTCACCGTGGTCTTCTTAGGATTCAGTCACACAGACCTAGATACCATTCAACAAATGTAAAACCGTGTATTCTTTGACTGGTTGGCAAGATTTGTTGTCTGTCACTGAAATAAAGAATGTGCTGTGTCTGCAGTAACCTTTAGCTTGCGTGGAAAAAACAAATAACCACAGTGGCAGTGAAACTAAGAAAAAGTGCAAACCAGAAACAGAGAATGTTGCCTCTTAAATGGAAATTGTGCCTTGCTGCTGAAACCAACATATTTCAAAAGGGCTTTTATAGTTTTACTACCAGCTAGTGAGTCACTGGCAAGCATTTGGAGACACTGTGGCAATCTGGTGGCAACCAAAGCAATTCCAAGGTGGTTTCTGGTGTGAACAGGACTTTAGCAATCAATTTCACAGTGGCTGATCGTAACCACTTGCAAGTGGTTGGGGAATACACATTTTCCCCTTGTAACCAGCAATTGACAGGCAGTCATCAACTTGTCTCCAGACCTATGTGACTGGGGCCTGCAGACAGCTTCCAATCTCAGTTTGGAAAGACGCTAACAAGCTAAGCTCTGAGCTAAGCCTCAAACAAAAAGAGTTTCGACTGACATGAATTACTTTTATTTCTATGTCATTTCTATTTACTTTATTTTTCTATTTACTATTTCTATTTACTTTAAATAATCCAAGGAACAGAACAAAGAAAACATTTGATGTATTTTTACTTGAGAGATTTAACCATCAGCAAGACTATTGACTTGACGTCTGTGTGTCAGTGTTATGTACCAACTGATAGGCATGCCTAAATCGCATTTACCTTTAGATCCAAATAACAGTTTCCAAAAATGATGCGGGATTTCTCCTTCTTTTCCTCTCTCTAAGAGTCACACAGCAGAGTGCTAAAGGCACACATACATTTATACATCCTTGGGTGGGACAGTCATTAAGCCCTCATAGTCGCGTCTGTCAGCGAGGCCGAGACAACTCTCCCAAACGTCAATACAGGTTTGACACACCTTGGCCCGCGGTGCCCTCTGAGACCCCACGACTGTCCTGTGTGTGTCAGCAGAAACAGAAGTCACTGTGTCAGGCTGCTCTTGCCTCTGTCCCTCCCTTCCTCGAAAGACCTCCATCTATCCCTCGCCACGTCCAGTCCCAGGGGCAGCAGGTCAGTCCTAATTGTATGCTAATCAGGGCACTGCGCCGCCTTTCCAACTGCTGACAATCGATGGGTGACATCAAGGTATTGTAGCCAATTCGAAAGAGAGCCTTCAGAGTAAACAAGTAGGAAAGGATGTGCCTGTCACTCCTGCCCATATGGATTTCTGTATTCTTTATTCACATTTTCATAACTGCGACAGATTTCACATGACAGATGATTGTAAAAGAAATGTTTTATTTTCTGCATGAAAGACTAAACTTTAACATGAAGTGTTATCAATCTACCACCTACGAGAGAAACAATAGATAGTTTAAGTGCCACTTTTATGAATATGCTCTTACTCATCGTCAGTGACTGTTGATGTGAGTGAATGATGGTGATGGCTCAAGGTCTCCATCCACTACCACTGTAGTGTCTACCCATTTGCTTCCGTTCTCTCACTTTCTCCCTCTGTACTCACACACATTATAATGACACGCTGTTAAATCTGTTCTGACTTCCAGTTAAACCAAAACTGGCAGCTCTAAATGAATGAAACATGGATAAGCAGAGATGACACAGACTCTGATGAATAAATCCCTCAATATGGGATATTTGTAATGAACCACTCTGTATGGGCATATGTGTTCGTGTGTGCATGTGCAAGTGCCTGTGCATGTGAGAAGCGGAAAGTGTTAGCATGCAAAAGTTCGCCGACTGTAGTGTAACTTTTAATGTGAAATGTGATGATTTAAAGTATTTTGCTAATTCTAATGTGTGTTTTGGTGTGATGTAATTATGACTGGGAAAATGTGATGGAAGAAATAAAGATATGAGAAGCACTAGCAAAGAAAGAATATTCAGTGTAGTAGTCTAATTACAGTTAGGCGAATATGAAAGATCATCACAGGACTTGAAGTACACCTTATGGTTCAGTAGCTTGTAGAACCCCTTTAGCAGCAATAACTTGAAGTAATTGTGTTCTGTGTGACTTTATCAGTCTCACAGCTTTCTGGAGGAATTGCGCTCGCTCTTCTTTGTAATATTGCTTCAGTTCATTGAGGTTCGTTTTATGCACCGCTCTCTTGAGGTCCTACCACAACATTTCAGGCAGGTTGAGGTCTGGACTTTGACTGGACCATTGCAATACCTTGATTCTTTTCTTTTTCAGCCATCCAGTTGTAGATTTGCTGCGATGCTTGGGATTATTGTCCTATTCATGCCTCAGGCTGAGCCAAGCTTTAGCTGTCAGACAGATGGCCTCACACTTGACTCTAGAATACTCTTGTATATAGATGACCTCATGGTCAGCTCACTGACTGCAAGATGCCAGGGTCCTGTGGTTGCAAAACCAGCCTAAATCATCACCCCTCCATCCCTGGGGAGACAGTTGGTATGAGGTGTTTGTGCTGCTCTGTTATGTTTTGATTTTCAAGCATGACGCTGTGCATTATGACCAAACATCTCCGCTTTAGTCTGTCCAATGGAGATTGTTCCAGAAGTCTTGTGGCTTGTTCTGATACAACTTTGCATAACTAAACCACGCTGCCATGTTCTTTTTTTACAAAGAAGAGGCTTTCTCCTGGCAACCCTTCCAAACATCCACACTTCTCTGTCTTTTTCTAACTGTTCTGTCATGAACTTTAAAGTTTAACATGCTAACTGAGGCGAGCAGAGTCAGAATCTGGGTTTTTTGCTGTTGCTCCAAGCATTGTGCGGTCACACCTTGGGGTGAATTTGTTGGGACGTCCACTCTGAGCAATGTTGTGACATTGTATTAACACACTTGAATGCTCCAGACTAGCAAACTCCCTTTATAGGAGTGCTCACACTTGCTGATGAGCAGTTAATCAAGGACATTTGATTAGCAACACCTGGCTGTGACATAAATAAGGATGTACAAAATTTTTCAAAGGACTGCATAGTGTCCTCTGAAAAACTGTATCTCTAAGCCTGTATGAGTGGAGTCATCCAGTCTGACTACATAATAATGTGCACTGAACATTCATTCTTTAATTTATTATTGATACCTTTTTGCATGTTTTATCCACTTTAAAGTTGACTGTGTTATGTTATGTTTTGTGTTTAGTGGGACAGTTTCCAATTTTGTTGTACTATTCTATAAGTATGAATGTGCAATGACAATAAAGACTTATCTTATCATATCTTACAGAGACTGCATCACTATAGACTTGATGATTCTAAAATATAAAGTAAATCTACTACAGAAGTTCAACTCGGGATTGCTGTGAGGGATTGGAGCCTATCCCAGCTGCCATAGGGTGAGAGGTGGGGTACACTCTGGACAGGTCTGTCACAAGGTGACTGTTTTCTCAAATGCCAAATATTATAAAATAGAACAAGAACATCAGGCATTGAACAACAGCAGTTCAGTATTGGCAGAACTGCAACATTTTTCAGCACCTTCCACCACTGTCACACATTGCTGTTTTGAAAATATAATTTAGTTCTCTTAAAGTAATATGGTTATCATTTAATTAGGTTTGGACAAAAAACAAGCAAACAAAACTTAAAAACAAACAAACAAACAAACAACATTGTCATGTTTCACAAAAAAGATCTACTAATGACAGTTGGGGCTAACGATTAAAAGAACATTGACTTATAAAGAAAACTGAATCCATCCATCAAACCATAAGCAGGTTTCCATCTATGACTTATGTAAAGGGCTAATTAAAAGAAAAAGACAATCCACGTTTTCCATTTGACTCTTATGAACAAATTACTGAAGGTAAAGGAGCTCTAATTTCCATTTTCTATTAACTAATGATCATATTAAGAAAAAATTATATTCAGGGATCTCTCTCTACTGCTGGGGTTTTATCTTTGAACATGCGCTGCAGAGATACTGCTTATACTTTACAGAGTTATGAACTCAGAACCCAGAACTCCAAATATAAAAGTAAAAGCATAATCCAAAATTATCCTTTAGCCATCTCCATGTGTCACCCCTCCAAAAAACAGTATCACCTTCCTCCTTTTCCTTTCACATGAACCCAAGTCTTACAAGTCTTTCCCTCCGTCAATCCACCATCTTTTCCATTCCTCGCACATCTCTCAGTCATTATGTTCCAAATCTCAACCTCTCGTTTTTTCCCCTCCCATCTCTCTCTCTTGTTCTTATCTTTCATCCAACCCAACAGGTCCCATGGCTGCTCTGATTCCCTTTCTGCACTCCTTCCCCCTCATCCCGTCCCAGAGGCCACACGATATCGGGGTCAGTGTAATCCCGCCATACGTAATCTCCTGCTTAATCCTTTCAATCTCCCACGATTAAACACAAAAAGATGTCCAAACACGAGCTGGAAAAAAAATTTACGGTCCATTGCGCAACAAGCTTTGCTCCGGGAGGAGTGCAGAGGGTGAGAATGAGAGGAAAAGATGAGTGAAACAGGGTTATAGCAGTAAATTAGAGGGGGTGTCCTGTGAAGAAGGTTCAACATCAACTTTCATTGTTAAGCCAGGATTTCTAAATCTCACAAAAGGGTGTGTTTGAGAAAGAACGCTGGCAGACATTATTCATCTAGTTTACGTGTACTGCTTCATTTTATAGCACTGCTAATGTGGACTTCAACACTTCTTACTGCAGCTAAGAATCTGTATCACTCAAACACAATATCATCAAGGAGGGCTTAACGCTGGTGCTGTATGTCGTTCACTGTAATCCAAAGATCTGATCATAACCTTCTCCAGAGCAGGTTAAATATGCAGCATAAGCCAGGTTTAAACAGAGCCATATCGGTGACATTGAAAACTTAAAGCTAAACAGACCCCTCACTACACCCTTGCACATAACTTTGCAAACCTGTACCTAAATACATTAGAGAAATGTATGAGCTTGAGCATTCTTGGGGCACCAGTGGGTCTGGTAAGATTTTGGGAATCAATGTAAGGCAGCACGTCTACAATGCTGTGTGGTTAACAATGCAGAAATCCTAACAGTCTCTAACTTGTCTTTCATCTCTTTGTCCTTTTAACCCCCTCCCTGCTTAAGAAAGCTGCACAAAAATCAGATCATCACGATGCTCTCTGTTCAACATCGTTGTCATTCTGCGTACAAAAGACCTCCGTGTTGTAAAAACAACAACGCGAGCGACACAGGCAGAATGTCAATCTTAGCTAAACTCAAATATTGCCCTTGAAGAACGAAAGGGGTAAACTTATTCGCTGCAAGCGGTGATGAAAAAGCTCCCCAGTGCACGAGCCTTCTGTCATCCCAGAGGAACAAACGAGGTCATAAACCCTGGCTGCGTGAATCCCCACACTGTCACCCAATGGGACTTCGCTGCTGCCGTCGTGTGTGCTGCTGTTGCTGAAGATGTGGCAGTTGGGTCAGATCACATGCGTCCTGGAACGGGACCCTAAACAGAAGTTGGGGAAATGTTCTGCTGTTAGGAACGTCTGGATTCCCGGCTGACAGTGGCACAGCGAGCAATGCCACTCTGGATCGATCCCGCAAGGACAAAGCAGATGCTTTAAGGGAGAGATGAAAATGGCCTTGGTTACTGGCCTGCAGGTGACTTCCCAGCACACTACAGGAGAGGGAGGTGACCTTGTTTGTATCTGGATTCTAGCAGCTTCTGAGATTTCTAACTCTTTACAGTCAAGTTAAGGGGCATTGTTTTGTACTGCTTACAGCAATTAAGGGATAATTAATTTCCACTACTCACAGATGTTACCTCCATAGACACCCAGCGTGGTCTAAAAAGTAGTGATATAAATATCGCCTTATAGGTATGGTTAGCAGTTCAAAAAATGAGGACCCTAATGCAGGCAAAACACACTTAATAGGATTGCAGGATTAGCCCAGAAATGTAAAGAGTCCCAAAAACAATGAGGAGCACTGGGAAAACTAGGAATAACAGGAGCAGAGGAAATAGAGGCTGTTAAACAGATTATCTGACAGAGACAAAAAGAAAGACTAAATACACACAGAGGACTGATTAGGGAATGAGACACAGGTAGGCTGGAAGTGCAACACGGAACAAAAGCCAGCAAAGATAACAAGGACTACCGCAGTGTTCCTCTGGTGACATGGTTCCTTATATGGAGAGAAGTGTTTCCCCCCCTCCTAGATCAACTATGAGTGGTATTAATGCAAAGTGGAAGCATTTAGGAACCACAGCAACTCAGCAGCAAAGCGAATTACAGAGCGTGGTCATCGAGGGCGGACGCACATAATGCATATAAGTCGCCAGCACTCTGCTGACTCAGTGACAGCAGAACTCCAAACCTCTTCTGAGATTAACATCAGTGCAAAAGCTGTGCGCCAAGTGCGTCGTGGCATGGGTTTCCATGGACACACAGCTTTATGTAAGCCTTATATCACCAAGTGCATTGGACAGAGTAGTTTACACAATGTCGCTCTGGAGCAGTGGCAATGGCTGTCACCTATAGGGAATGGGGCACATCGGTGCAGGTGGGATAACATTTTTCTGGGCTTTGTCCTGGGCACCATAGTTCCTCCCACTTTGGACAGCTCTAACTTTGTGGGAACAGTTTGGCACTTTTCTATCCCAGCGCACAATGCAAGGTCCATAAAGCCAGAGTTAGCCGAGCTGGAACAGAAGAACTTGAATGGCCAACACAGAGCCCTGACCCTCAAACCCCATCCAAAACCTTTGGGATGAACTAGAAAGGTGACTGCGAGTCGGGCACCTCCCATCCAACATCAGTGTCTGACCTCACAAGTGTTCTTCTGCATGAATGGGCAAAAAAATCCCACAGACACACTTTAAAATCTTGTAGAAAGCCTTCCGAGAAGAGTGGAAACTGTCATAGCTGCAAAGAGGGGACCAACTCCATACTCATGCCTGTGCATCTAAAGAGGATGTCATAAAAACATCTGTATGCATCTGTATGCACTATGCATCTGTATGCATAGTGCAGAAGACTATGCACAATACTTTTGTCCTTTTAGTGTGTGATACATAAGGGCACTGTGGATTATGTTGACCCAATGTATTTTAACGCAATAGAGCACCACGTTGTTAATAATTTACAGATGAAAATATAACAAATTGACTTATTACGTGTGAGTTATCTTCAGTCACAGGTTTGGAAGAGCGAAAACACTTTCCTTTCCCTTCCTTTCCTGTCTGTCTCATGTTCCTCATCCCTACCTTTCTAGGACTTGTTTGATTGAATACTTCCTTATAAAGTTTGCCCTCTCTTTATCATTCTGTAGGTTTAATAAACTTCCTGTTAAATCCCTTTTGGTCCATAATTCTGCACTTGAATTCCTATCTTGGTAAACCATAACAGCAAGTGGGGAAATTTAACAAGATAATCAATGATTAATTTGTCAGTGTGAAAAACTACAGCTCCCACGTCACCATAACCACTACCC
>NW_005187403.1:5655154-5658075 GCF_000239375.1 Pundamilia nyererei | reverse complement strand
CCCCGATCCATCTCATTCATCAACAGTCTCCCTAAATGCCAGCTTTTCAAGCCTGCAGAATACTTAACTAGAGTCGACTTGGAAACTATCTCCACTAAAGGCTGCAAAAGCATAAGTAAAGCATAAAAATTATTGGATTTTTTTTAAAGTCACTCATTATTTTTGGTTATGTCCATTATTGTGATTGCAGATGATGTGGGAGAAAAAAGTATTGCCGCTAGTCTAAAAATCCCAACAAATGTCGTGAAAAATCGTGAAAAGTTTCTTCACACAAAGTAGTTTTAATGACAGTGAATTTTATATGTATTTTTCAATGTTCCAAGAGGCTTAACAAACACACACAAAATCTATCACATCCTACCATCTCTCTCACAAATCACAGTTTTATTGTTACGGCTTATTCTGGACATTTGTCATAGGCTTCTTTAATGGGGGAAACTTGAGTAGCGGGGGCAGATGACAAACAGCAATACTTCCGCATCTCTTATTTCACACACTTATGTGAATCCAATACCACTGGAGCAGCACCGGCCCCCTTTTTTTTTCTCCCCCATTCCTCTGCTCAGCACTCCATCCACTGGAAAAAGTGAGCACAAACACAGAGAAAGAGTGAGAGAAGTGTGTGTCTGTGTGCGTGTGTGTAACATCAAGACAAAGATAAAGAGATGGAAAAAGGGTTAGTGGGTGCAGCAGAGAGCAGAACAGGAGAAGCGTGGGGAGCCCGAGGAGGGAGGGAGGGGGCTGGAGTGATGTTAGCGGTGGTGGGGCAGCACGCAGGAGAAGAGAGGGGGAGACTTACAGTTTTCTTCAGGAGACATGATATAAAGTGGGGGAAAAAGAAGATAGAAGCGTTTCAGATGAGAAGACGAGTTGAAAAGAGCGAAAGAGAGAGTGGAGGAGAAACAGAAAACAGCTGGCTTAGAGGAATGCGGCGGAGAAGGAGAAAAAACCCCTCGTGTGAAGGCGAACCTGCATAATTCATGTTCTGCTCCTTTTAGAAACAGCAGCTTCATCAGGACAGGGCTGCTTCACTGTAGCAATGCAGTGTGTGTGCGCATGTGTGTGTGTGTGTGTGTGTGAGAGAGAGAAACAGAGTATGTGATGCGCCGAATTCTGCTTGTAGTGGCATGTTTGTTAGTTGTGCGCTTTCTCTCATCGCTGTACTTTTTCCACCGCGCTTGTGTGCAGTGCATCTAAGCACACAGATGTTCACGTGCATGTGTGTGTGTTAATCTGGAAGTGGATGTGTGTGTCTTCACCTTGCTCTGCTCTTCACCCTCACTCTCCCTGACTGCACTCTACAAGGCCATTAGAGCTCTCTGAGGCCCACGGAGGCTGCTCGTCTCTGTGTCTGCTTTCATGTGTCAGTGAGTGGGCCCTAATGTGTGTGTGTGTGCACATGTGTGTGTATGTGTTCACAGCTGTGTGTCAACCCTACAAAGAAAGCATGGTAAAGCTAAACCGCGGTATGTTTAGCACGTGCCGGGCATATTTTATAATCAGAATATGGAAGTTTTCCTTTTTGTGTGCGTGAGAAATATCAATACACAGGTGTGCGAGTGTGTGAGAAGCACACAGTGAGAAACCTTGTGTGCGAGCATCTACTGATGCAGCGGCCTGTGCACACACTGCGTGCAGCTGCAAACCAGTCTCGGTAGGGTTGCGAAAGGGGGGCTCAGCAGGCAGCGCTGGTCTGATCAAAAGATCCCCGGGTCTGTGGAATACACGGCTCCAGCTTTACCACTGTTGACTGCTAGATTAGCACGCTGAGAAGAAACATCACCGTACAAATAGATGGATAAAAATAAAAAGTTCTTAAGAAGAATCAGCGCTCCCACCCACTCTCCTCACAACCAATATGTTAAAATGTGACAATGTTGTTACAGCTCTGCAACAAGGAAACAAAAGGGAGAGCAGAGGGTGAGCAAGAGAGACATCTTTTGTTTTGAGAAGAGTCACAGCAGTTAACTCGGATATATTACAGATGTCATCACAGCGGATCATGGATACATGTTAGGAGTTTTCTCATCTGTATGTGATACACAGGTACTGAAATGGGCTATAAATTAACCATCTATACAGGGATGTCAAACATAAAGCTGGGGGCCAGAACTGGCCCTGCAAAGACTCAAATCTGGCCCAGTGTACTGCTTTAGAAAACATGAAGGAGTGTATAGATTTTGAGGTTTCATAGTTTTTCCTACGGAGAAAGACCTCCACCCAATCACCATCACACTACATCAGAGTTATCAACTAACACATAAACAGGTAAAACCCCTTTAAAGCCTGAACCATGAAAAAATTGCCAGAAATTTAGAATTTTTTAAAAATAGAATCTTTATTGAACATCAAAAACTCGATAACACACTTCCCAAATGTGATACGTTAGGCTTTACTAATGATTAAATGTTTAAATGAATAAAATGAAAAAAACTAAAACAAAAAAACTTTATATACTTTATATGTACAGGACAGTCTGGGCATTGAACTACCAGAACTTTTTCTGTAATTTTTCATATTTATGCCTTTATTAAATACTTTCATTTCCACTGTTTATGTCCCATTATTTAAAAATGAGTTTGACACCCCTGCACGGTAGTGTGAATTTTCTTTTTCTTTCAAAAAAACAAACAAAACCACCCTACTTTTTGAGAGCTTGGGGGTGTCCCTGTTGATATATCAGTCCCCACCTTCCCCCTTAACCAGAAATTGGTTTGCTGTCTCAGGCACAACAATGTGCCATAAGGGTACCAAAATGTCACAGTTTCCTGTCTGTACTCATGTAGTAGATCCATGAGAAAACTAAAAAATGTATTCCAATGATAAATAACAACCAATAAGTGTGTGTGTGTGTGTGTGTGTGTGTGTGTGTGTGTGTGTGTGTGTGTGTGTGTGTGTGTGTGTGTGTGTGTGTGTGTGTG
>NW_005187403.1:5651651-5655134 GCF_000239375.1 Pundamilia nyererei | reverse complement strand
TGTGTGTGTGTGTGTGTGTGTGTGTGTGTGTGTGTGTGTGTGTGTGTGTGTGTGTGTGTGTGATGTTTTAGCCTGTATGTCATCAAGTTACTGTTAGGGGGAGTGACCCTAACTGACCAATCACATTCTTTCCTCCGATAAAAATAATGATTTTGCCCATTTCCTGTAATTTGGTACAACTTCATGTCAGTTGTTGGTTTGCATAAAGAGGTTCTCCTCGTGATCCTGGTCCTTGCTCCAACAAATCAAATGACTTACTCAGCATTAAATGTTGATTCTGCCTGATGTCACGGTCCATTTGAATCAAGTGTTTTGAACCAGGTAAGCACCCAAAAACCTAAAGCAAGCAGCCCCAAGGACCAAGCATGGCTTTACCATTATTGCCCAAGGAAAAGTGTAATAAAAGCATAAAGTTGGCCCGAGGCAGCAAACCAAAAAAATTTATATTTTAGTAAATGAATTAAGTCAAATTCTGTCTTTAAACAACTAAATATACTTCTTCACATATTCATGACATGTATATATGTATTTTTCATAGTTATTTTAATTAAAAATGCAGAAAAACTCCTCATTTTACTGATCAGTGCTGAGCCCTGTGTCTTTACATAAACTAAATAACTCAGTGTAATAACCAAATATATGCCAAACAGGATTCATTATAGTTACAGAGTAGCACAAAAAAGCCTTGTTTTCAATGCTTATACGAAGCAAATGATAAAAACTATGACCTGTTAACATTAACTTAGCCACATTCTGATAAAGCATTTTACCTTCAGCTGTGTAAACCTATTGACAGGAGGATTTTGGGCCATGATTTCCTGCAGCTCTACCCAGGTTGTCCATGAGTGATATTAGAGATGTCACTCATGGGCTTTGTGCAGCTTTGACCAAATTTTGCTTTCACTTTTGTAGTCAGTGTAATATGAGAAAGCTTTCTGGTTTTTTTTTAAAGCGACCTAAACTATGACAAACTTTGAAGAGGATGCTAAAAACACTTAATGATCGGCAAACATTTGATGTACAATTTGCACAATCCATCTATCAAGTTTTTTTTTTAACCAGTGGGTCATAGGATAAAAGGTACCCTTTGGACAGGAAGCCAGCCTGTCCATTTATGTCAACTTAAATTATCTCCATTTCTCTATTTACTATTACCAAGCACAGGAACCTTGTGTATGATAAACTCCTTGGAAAGACAGAACAGGTTGACATTTTTTTTCCCATCAATCGTACTGTAACAGTATTCACTATTGGTGTGATAAAGGGTTAAGGTGTGATTTTGGCAGGTGGGGAAAAAAATAATTAGAAAAAGTCCCACTGAAATTTCTGTTGTGAGCTGCAGTTTTGTTTGTAATTATTAAATGCAAAGTGATGTGTAAACACACAGAGCTTGAAAAGAGGTGAGTGAAGAAGAAACACGATGGGATGATGGGAAGCCCCCAGCATCAGCAGCAGGTTAGTTTTCACAGAACATGGGTTGTGTCGATTTTGTTATACATTTTTTACACTAGAATTGCATCAGAAAGAAAATTTTTCAGAGCCACACTGAGAAAACAAATAACTTAAGCCAACGATGTATCAGACATATATTAATATACTGCAGATGCGGGGAGGGGACACAGTACGGGAAGAAGCTGAAAAGATATAAACCTGTCCTTTAGTGGTGTTTACGCAGTCATACCAAGTGCCTGTAAATATCCCACTGCCCAGCAAGAAACTCCAATCAAATTTAGTGTGATTAAATTTTCTTTTTAAAATGCTGCCTGTCGGCATAGCCACGTGCTAAAGCTTACTCCAGGGTTTTAAATATGTATTTTGAAGGTTGTTTGGGTTTTAATGTTATTCAACAGGGTGACTTGATTAGAGGAGTGTTTGTTGGATCCCTTCCTATTACTCTGGATTATGGCTCGGCCAAATACTTTCATTAGCGTGGACCTTTTGAGTTTTGATCTGAACACGGATTATAGGATATTTGCCACTTTTGCCCTCTTGACCCAGGTCACATCCCCCACCTGCTTTCATGCTGGAGTGAGTGCAATGGGGGTCATGGAGGAACACAGGAAGGCCCTACTCTGAGAGAGTACGCAACGCCCATAAAAATGGACTCAGATCGGCCACTAAACAAGCAGCTTTTTTGATTCTCACTAATTGTGAAATGGTTAAACATTCTATGCGTGTTTCTCTGCTGCGCTTAAGTTAAGCCTCCGTACAACCGCAGTCTTCCTCCGGCCCTCAGATGAGCTTCGTCAATTAGAGCACAGGCCAAAGCGCGGCATGTTAATTCACAGTAAAATATTCCTCCTCCGGCGCTAATTAGGTGCTAGCTGTGGTCGAGAAGCGCCGTACACTGAGCAGGAGCAGCCTGTGCTGCATAGCAGTCCCCCAGTATCGTTTGGCTGACCAAAGCAGCCGCGATAACAGGGAATTATTTTAATTAACTGGTGCCGCCTTCTGCAGCTAATGAGCCTAGTTAAAACGAATCCGACATCTTGCTGCAGCATGCGCACGTTCCTCGAATCTAGAACCAGGACCATGTACTCAAAAAGAAAAATGTGTGGATGCATAAATTACAAGGTGAATACTTAAGAAACAGTACTTGCCTAGATAAGCAAGTACTTTGAGTACCGTGAGCAAAAACTGGCTCACCGGGAGACAATACAGTAAGCATCAGAGAGAGTCAAAGTTCTCATGTGCACCTGAACGCTACATGTGTGGCCTACCGTGACCGTGATATGCAGGTAGGTACAGCGTACTGAAGACGAGACAATGGCCTCTTGTTCATAGTCTACACTCAGACACCAGAATGATAAATTTCTAGCATGAATGTAGGAGAAGGACACTTTTTTCTTCCGACTGAGTCAGAGTGAGAAAAGAGTAGGCTTTGAAACTGTGCCCAGTCTCCTGTACAGCGCAGCAGAGGAGGGAGAAAAGAAAAAAAAAAAAACAAGCTGGCCCTCAACGTGGTTATTACTCTTCAGTTGTGTAACGGCGACATTTGCCCCCAGTCTGGAGCACATTCATCTCTACCTCCAAACCACCTGCATTTTTAGAACTGCTGGCTATCACATCTTAACCCAAACCACTAAAAGAAAAGAAAAATTTTTTTGCTTACATATTGTTTAACCTCCATCTGCTACACATGAATGGAGTGACGAGAGTAGCACAGTAGGCTCGGACACAGATGTTAATTGACCTACTGAGTTGCTGAGAGCAGGAGCCTGCAGCATCGCACTGTGACAATGTGTTATGTGTGTGTGTCTAGTGAGGAGATAGCACGTTTGCATTGGGGAGGCCGCTGAATTAGCTGACGCGGGAGATTAGGGCGACATCACCCTAATGAGGTAATCGTCATCAGGGCCGTAGCTAACTAGCTCCAAGGCAACCCGCACACCACCCTCGTGTCCACTCGAGCACACTGCAGATGTCCGACCTCAAATCAGCAACCCTGGCCTCTTAGCGAGATGCTGTTGTTAGTGCAGAGGC
>NW_005187403.1:5648553-5651411 GCF_000239375.1 Pundamilia nyererei | reverse complement strand
CACCACCCTCGTGTCCACTCGAGCACACTGCAGATGTCCGACCTCAAATCAGCAACCCTGGCCTCTTAGCGAGATGCTGTTGTTAGTGCAGAGGCTCTCATTACCTTTACTTAGGAGCTGAACTTTAAATTAGTCAGCGTGGCATATTCATTAGCTTGCCCGAATTTAGCTCCTCTAACCCACTAAAGTGCAACAGCACACTTCATCTCCACATCACACATCTTGTCGTCATACTTAGCCTTTCATCTAAAACCAAGCGGCGGCAGCAGTCAAGGTCATTTGATGAGAGCGAGAGGTGTATGTGATGTGAATTCACTTGCCGGATTGATTCCTCCCGTACGTCCTAATGATCAAACCCTGGTGGATTTAGAGGATAGTCAGGCCCCTTAATGAGAGTGCGGAGGATACCGGTGTACAGGGAAATGAGATACTGTAAGGTACACGGTGTTACAGTAGGGAGTGCCAAATAAGAGGCTCTTTCATGGCGTGAACTGCTGATCGTGTTAGGAGTGAGAGAGGAAAAGCCCACCTTGTCTTGTTAAAAATCAAACTGACGAGCTTGAAGTTGAATTTCAAGAGCATCTTACAGCTTTCTGTTTTTAAGACACTGTATGTGATGCGTAAGCATTTCCAGTGGTAACTAGTAGTCTTTCAAAATGACTACTGAATGCTGCTACTGTAGTTCAGTAAGAACATCAGGTTCATAATTTTAGAAAATTATTTTTCCCAGATTTTGAGATCACTGTCTTTAGTACCTTCTTCTGCACAGGCAGTAAAACTGGAGGTTAATGTAATTTTATTTGTAGCACTCAAAGTATTAGAGATAAACTGCCTTTCTAATCAGTTTGGATCAGACAAACTTGGTAATTTGTTATTACATTTACATTTAAAAAAGTTCTTCTTTGTAAGAGGACTGATCTCACAAGCTATCACGTGGTTCAGCCTTCCATCTTGGGAACCACTGATATCGATTAGCAGCATCGGCTGCTTTTTTTTTTTGGATGTTTTTGAAAATCAGACAGTTTGTTCTTGTGATTAAATGGTCTTTCAACTGACCAGAAATTCAAGGAAATTTTTCTTATTCCGTAACGTTTACATAAGGTGTTTTAACTCTTTGGGTTCAGGCGATAAAAGGTACTTGTGTGGGGTGGGATTATAATCTGCCCCTTCACCACAGCAACGAAAACAAGCTGAGAGTGACCCAGTCTCTCTGAAGCCGTAACAGGCGCTGAAGGACACCTTGCGTGTTACCGAGACGCGCCAGCAGCTTTGAAATTTCGACAATAATTGACAAGACTGAATCAGAATGAGCTACTTGAACCATACATCCCATAATTACATGCTTTATATTCACCTCAAATGGAGTACATTTTGCTGATGTAGGCCATGCCTTTTTCACTTGTATTTTATTTTTTTTTGCAAACGATGTCTAGTCAAACTACCTGCAGCCTCCCTATCATACCCTGGGGTACTTGTCTTGGGTCTAAATTGCGTGGGGCTGCTTGGACCCTATTATAATTGCTTGCAATTCTATTTTTTTCTGCTTTTACTCACCCATTTGCTGCAAGATAGTAACTTGCCAGGCAGGGAAGGGGGGCAATTAAGATCAACCCTAAAATGAGCAGAGGGAGAAGAAGCAGCACAGAGACAGAGAAAGGCAATGAAGTCCAGAATAATGGAATAACAACAAACCAGAAAAGAAACAAGCATAACAAATGTTGGCTCTGAGATGGAGGTCTGTGGTATTTCCTAGTTGGGTCCTCCATAAATCAGACTCCTCTGGATATGTGGACATGAGGGTTTTTGTAGCCCGGAACTCATTTTGGATTTAAACACGTCTTTGCTTGCTATGATTGAGCAAGTGGAGGTGTATGTGTGACAGTACAACACGGCACTAATGAGATCCCAAACCAGCACCAAGCAATGCTGGAATTAGTGCCTTTCACACCTCCTCCTCCTCTTCCCCCTCCACCCAACAGCCCCTTAATTCTCCCAACCCTTCGACTGGCTTTATTAAAACCTGGACATGAGGCAGAGTTGAAAAATGAGCTGAACTCAATCACGGCTTTAGACGGACGCAGTCGGGGTTGTGCGCTCTGAGGGGGGGGGGAGCGGAGGGAAATGACCTATGAAATACAGCCTCGTCTCAGCCCTCGCTACACACATGTAGAGTTAGAGTGTGGGCTGCGCACACACACACTCACACATGCTTGTGCAATCCTACGCGTATACATGCGCATGCCAAGCATCGGAGCAATTATGTGATCTGTGTTTCGTGTAAGAGATGGAAGCGGACAGGGTGCCGTTTCATAACGAAGTCTTTGCTCGAGACAAAGCCCGAGCGGCGACGAGCGCTCTGATTTAACAGATTACAACTGAGTAAACAGCCGCACGCGAAGAAAAAAAATATAATGAAGCAGTTATGAAAATGATACATTTTAAATAAGATATATCAACACAATCTCCTGGTGTCGGCAGCCAACTCACACAGTGGGCCTTACCAGATGACAGCGCTTAGAGAAGTAAAGCAAACACTGTGCTGCTTCTTATCAAAGAGCTCCTGCTGTCTCTGACTGGTTTTAATGAGGGATTAGCAGTAAAAGATAAATAAACAAATTCTGATTTTACTATTCACTCGCGTCTTAGTGTTCCATCGTTCTCTCGCCCATCAAAGACCTAAGCAGATCTGAGTGATGGAAGATTTTTTGTTTGTTTGTTTTGGGGTTTTTTTGTGTGTTTTTTGGTCAATGCCAAAGCTGTAAAATCTTACTGGCTCATTGGAGCTCATGCTTTGCTGTTTTCTCATTGATTTTTTGTTTTTGTGTGTGTGTGTGTGTGTGTGTGTGTGTGTGTGTGTG
>NW_005187403.1:5605716-5648533 GCF_000239375.1 Pundamilia nyererei | reverse complement strand
TGTGTGTGTGTGTGTGTGTGTGTGTGTGTGTGTGTGTGTGTGTGTGTGTGTGTGTGTGTGTGTTAGGGGTTACACTACTTTCAGTGTTTGACTGACCAACTTATTAGCTGTGGCTCACAGAACAGCAGGGAGTATGTGTTCCTTGTCATTAAGGTGCTTTGCTGGGTCATTAGCAGTTGAGCAGGACTGCAGCACAAGGAGGAAAGCAACATGTACACACCCACAAAAATGCACAAATACACACACACGCACACACAGGATGAGCGTGGGTGGGTCACCACTGACTTCAGCCCGTGGCCTCGCTCCACAGATGATTAAAGCCAGTGGTGACACAGAGAAACAAGCGTGCGTGCGCAGGCAAATGCGTAAAACAAACATACAAGTGAGCGTGCTCACATGCAGACATGAAGAGGAAATCTGCACAGCAGTGATGCTGTCATATACAAAGGCAAATAAACAACTTTTGATCAGCTTTCAGGGAGAGAAAAAAAAGCTGATCCAGAAACAAAAGATCCTCAAAAAGCGACAAACAGTGACAGTGGCGCAGCACGTTCAGGGGAAGACTATGGGTGGACTGCCCATAAACTGTAAAAAAAAACAAAAAACAGAGTTCAACTTTAGACAACAGATTAACATATTAAGTCAAAACCTGAAGCTAATCTGCAGGCTGCGTCCCCCTACTTGCTCTCTTCCCCCCTCTCTGCCTCGCCCTCATTAGTCGGGTACATTAGCTTTGCTGCTACCCTTCGAGCCAAAGAAAGAAAATAGAGCCTGCGGCAAAGTGACCTTCTGGGGATGGAGGGAGGCCAGGGGAATTTTCTGACACCACTGATCTCCAGCAAGCTCAGCCTCGCCTCAGACAAAACTCTGATCTGATGCAGCCACCGGTGATTGACGGGGGAGATGGAGTGAATTTTAAGTGTAGTTCCTATGCGAGAGGAGATCATTTGACTACTGACTGACAAGCCTGCTGATGGCTGCTAGCAAATTAACTCCTTGAAGAAATGTCACGAAGGAAGATCTGAGGTGGAGAAATGTCTTGCGTTTGATTAAAGAAGAGGGGGATACACAAAGGATAGGGTTGATCAAAAAAATGGGCTGCTAGTTCCTCGTAGAATTAACCTGATAAACATACTCTTGAAGGTCTTGAAAGCTCTCCAAAGAAATGTTACCCAGAGACACGATCCTTTGAGAAGTACCCAGGGAAGCATAATTGAAAGTTTGCCTTTGTCTTTTTCTTCATAATCACCACTGCAGCTATATCAAATTTTGTGGCCATAGCTTTGGGCGACACTTGAGAGACCTCCAGTGCCCCGGCATTACCGCCCGACCCTGTCACAGTCAGCGCTTCTGCATAGAGCACTGCTCAGCATGTCACATAACCTGCAGTTCACCGTGTATTTGTTTTTTTGCATGCTCATGTAGATAGATAAGAATATATCGCCAAAAGTATTCACTCATCTGCCTTCACATGAATATGAACTATAGTGACATTCTTAATCCATACAGTTTAATATAATGTCAGCCCACCCTTTGTAGCTGTAACTGCTTCAGCTTTTCCGGGAAAAGCACGTTTGTGAGGTCGGACACTGATGTTGAATGAGAAACCCTAGCTTGCATTCTCTGCTCTAATTTATCCTAGAGATGTTGTGTCGGGTTGAGGTCAGGACCAGTCATGTTCTTCCACCCCAAATTCGCTCATCCGTGTCTTTATGGACCTTCTTTCGTGCACTAGTGTGGAGTCATATTGCAAGAGGAAAGGGCCATCTTCAAGGTGCTTCCACAACGCTGGGAGCGTGAAATTTTCCAAAATATCTTGGTATACTGAAGCATTAAGATTTCCTTTCACTGGAACCAAGGGGCCGAGTCCAACTCCTGAAAAACAACCCCACACAATAATCCCAGCACCACCAAACGCTACACTTGGCACAGTACAGTCAGACAAGTACCATTTTCTTGGCAAGTGCCAAACCCGGACTCATCCATCAGATTACCAGATGGAGAACTGTGATTTGTCACTCCAGAGAACACGTCTCTACTGCTCCAGAGTCCAGCGGTAGTATGCTATAAACCAATACGTCCAATACTTTGCATTGTACTTGGTAATGCAAGGCTTGGATGTGACTGCTTTGCCATGGAAACACACCCCATGAAGCTCTCTATGCACTGTTTTTGTGCTAATCTGAAGACCACATGAAGTTTGGTGGTCTCTGCAGAAAGTTGGCGGCCTTTGCTCAATATGCCCCTCTGACCCCACTGTGATTTTACGTGGCTTACTACTTTGTTACTGAGTTGCTGCTGTTCCCAATTTTTACCACTTTATTATAATACCACTAACAGCTGACAGTGGAATATTTGGTAGTGGGAAAATCTTCCGATTGGTTTAGCTGGACAGTTGGCATCCTATCACGCAAATGTTTGTAGAAGCAGTCTGCATGCCTAGGTGCTTCATTTTGCGCACCTGTGGCAATCCAGTCTCACATTAAAAAAAAGAACTGATGATGATGGTGCTTGATGTGGTCGATAGAAAGACAAGCAGATAGATTGATAGATTTAATAATATGTCGTCGATACTACTGTTTGTACCACCACCTTAAAAAACCTTGAATGTCGGGCACCAGATGCTGCCACAGATTCACTGGCCTTGCAAGATAATAAGGCCCAAACTCAAGCTGACTGAATCGGGGGAATGGCATTTATAAATTACTATAAGACCTGAATTTCAAAATGAATCCTGAAAGTATTCGATTTAAGATCAAAAACATCAGCATGGATACAAAAAAAGGTAAAACTGTAGCCTTTTAAAATGTTTATATTGCATAACCAGTGAGATGATCAATTTAAAGTCAAACGACATTACTAATCTACAGTGCAATAAGCGTCAAGGCACCTGCCAGAAAGTGTAGCTGGTAACCAGTGAGCACTGTGTCCCACATTATGCTTTGTATCATTATTGAAACAGCATCAGGGGCGGTGGGTGATAGGTGGAAGCTGTGCTCATGTAGTCCTCACCATCCTTTGTGTGGCTCTGTGAAACTACGCCAGTTTAAACTGTTCACAGTCTGACCGAGCCAAAAGTGGAAAAAAAAGAAAAAGAAAAGAAAAACGAAAGAAACAGTTGCTACACCACCACATTGGCTTTGAAACACACCCCTGTCATCAGCCATTACGAGGAAATGCACCAGCAAAGGAAGCATCAGACTTCAAACAGAGGAACTGTGATCCATACACAACAGCGTGACAAAGATATTTTTCTTTCC
Source organism: Pundamilia nyererei (assembly GCF_000239375.1). NCBI lineage: Eukaryota > Metazoa > Chordata > Actinopteri > Cichliformes > Cichlidae > Pundamilia > Pundamilia nyererei. Next base: position 5,645,273 of record NW_005187403.1, on the reverse strand, counting down.
CAGAGAGAGCTGATAAAAAAGACACACAGATATGATTCAATCTCCTCAGCACATTTTGCAAGTCCAATGAATTATACAAACCAAAAATAATTTGTTTCTCCATGAAAGTCCTAGAACGACACACATGAGAGTTTTGTTTTTGTTTTGTTTTTAATTTGGTGACACTATCTGCAGAATTTACTTTCCAAAACAGCTACAATCCTTATTGCAATTTTTTAAAGCTTTGGCTAAGATTTGGTCTAGTAAAAGACCACTGAGTTGCCTTTTGGGATTGGCTGGGACAGACAGTGAATTTGAGGAGCGGTTAAGAAAATGATGACTTTAGTTAGATTTAGGTCAGAAAACATTGTGAGTTTTGTGTTAACAACAACTGTGAATCAGTATCAAAATCATGTCTGTTTTGCTGATAGTATGTAGCAGCATGTGGTTAAACTTATCTCACACTATATTTTGGGGATGGGGAGGGGCTAACAACTTGAGACTTTACAGATACCTTCCTAGGCAAAGTATGGGTATGCTACACAGATCTCTGGTTCAGAGCCCCTCTTTGCTTTGGTTTTTGCTCATATTTTCTCCAGACAGAACGGCCTCCTGCCCAGCTGAAGGGAAACTACATAAAAAGCCAATTATCCAAGAGAGTCAAATTCCCATAGTCTCCTTTTTTGATACCCTGAAGTAAGCCCCACCTGTGGAAGCCCCCACACTCCTCTCTGTCCCAGCTACAAGAAAGAGACAAAGGGCCCTTTAGCTAAGATGGCAATATGTATAATGGGAATAAACAAACATGACAGGAAATGATCTGAGAGTATAATTATTACCATGTTGTACATTCTGCAAAAATAAAGACAAGCTGCTGGTTAGGACCAACACTGGCACTGAATCCGCTGCAGCTGCACCCCTTGCTCTCCTCTCCCCTAGCTCTCCCTTCTTCTTCCTCCACCTCTTTCTTTATACTTGGTATGAGGCATCCCTACAGGATTTCTGTGCTTTCCTCTCAGCCTGTTTTGTTTGTTTGCTCTTATTTCTTAAAACACACTGCCAGACTCTACAAGACAAGCCAAAGACTCGGACACTGTGATCTGAAGTCTGGTGGCTGAGTCCAAGGACCAGTGGAAGACTGAGCCGGAACAAAGCTGACCACAGATCTGAGTAATGGAGCATTTAAAGGTGGTACAACAGTTTCGTTCCAGGATTAACTGGCCAACTTGTGGAGGTCACGCTTGGAAAGATGGTGGAGACATGAGTTTAGTGTGGTTTTCTATGTTAAAAGCGATTAGGCCAAAATACACAGCAGCCATACAAATATCTACGCATAGATATGTGGGACTAAATTTGCCTGCGTATATTTTTTTATATGTAGTATGGGACTGTGTGAGTGAGACAAGGGGGAGGGGCGGATGTGTAGGGGAGTGCAATGGTGCACTTGATGTCTTTATTATGTGACGTGGGGGGGGATAAAGCAGGTGCTTACACGGCTCAGCACTTCCCCACAACCGTGCCAGCACTGGGAGCAACCACACATCCAGTCCAGTGTTAATCACCATGTTCCCTGCCATTTCACTTGCAAGCATGCCTGCTCTCACACAGGCACACACAATGAAAAATACAGACACACTTGGGGCGCCCCAGTAGCCTGCAGGGAAATCGGGGGCTAATCCGACAGTGATCTAGTGACTCTGGAGAGAAACCTCTTGCACACAGGAAAGTTGCTGGCTTAGGGCTGAGGAGTGTGTATGTGTGTTTCTGTTTTAGACGGCAACTGGGGACAAGACGTGGACTTGGACCCTTTGACTGGTGATAGCTTTATATTTGCACTGCTGTTGGGATTGTTGTATGGACGGTAATTCATTATGAACTGGGTTCGAATGATTTAAAAAGAGGATAAAATGTGTTAACTAACAAAAGTTTACAGTATAGCAATGCTAGTTTTTTCCCGGTGGTCACACCTGGCAATACAACAAGTTTTATCATTTCAAGCTTGAAAGTCAGCCTCAGCCTGAACTCTTTTAGGCAAGTTTTCTTGTAGTTTCTTGAAGTAGTCTTCGGGAGCAGTTCTCCGGGCTTCATGAAGAACATTCAAAGCTCTTCTTTGGATTTTTGTTGCCTTTTGTTTCAATCTCTGTTAAGACAATCTCACACTCCTATAATGTTGAGGTTTGGGCTCTGGGGAGGCCAATCAATGACTGATAGAGTTTCATTCTGTGTTTTTCTGCCAAACAAATCCTTTCAAGACGTTGTTGCATTTAGGGATTATTCATAAATCCACCAATTATGACAAGATTCTCAACACCTCTGGCTGAAATGCAGCCCCAAACCATGACAGAGCCTCGGTCGTGTTTTACAAATGGCTGTAGACCCTCGCTATTGTACCTGCCTTCTGAACTCTCCGCATACAAACTGATGATGATTTCAACCCAGTTTCAAATTTGGAATCATCACTTCACAAGAGCCACTGATTTTCAGGCCAGTTGTTGTAATTTGGCATACTTCAGCCTTCCTGAACAGACACCGTTTCCACTGAGATGTCTTATAAAGCTTGTCCACCACTTTTTCAGGTTTCACGATGTTTTTAAGGATGCACTGCACACCATGTTGAGAATTGTCAAGTTTTCATCTAATAGTTCTCTAAATCGTTGATGTAAAAATGCTTATTTTTTCTTAGAGAAAACAGTAACTGATCTTTTACTGATCTTTTTAGGTTTTCATACTTTAGTGATTCATACTGTAGGGCAGTGTTAAGTGGATTAACAAACAAACTAAAAAATGCTGTGGAAATGTTTTTGTTTGTTTGTTTGTTTGTTTTTTAAAACAAGGACCAATACAAAGACTGGATTGAAAATAAATGAAAAAGCAGCTAATGTCTAAAGAAGAGCATTGAAAGACCTTCAGAAAGCCTGCAGAACTTGACAGCAAAATATTAATTATTGATGGGTGACTCAAGATTTTTGCATCATACTCTAAGCAAAATGACTGAATGTTTAATCCATGGAGGGAGACATTCTGTAAATCCCAAGAAACAGCAGGATCGGTGGGTGAAACAGGAAACCAGTGCACAAATGTCTATAACTGAAGTTCCTTTAATGGTCACTTGAAGCTTGCTCCAAAAGCACGTCAGTCTCTGTAAAGTCATATGAAAATTCTCATTTTTATAGAAGAAGTAAACTTCCAAAATCTCAAACTTGAGGATTTAAACCTGTAGTAAACAATCCCAAAGATGAGGTCAAAGTACATATCACTTAGGGACTTAGGAAGATGTATTCTTCCTAACTTCTTATCAGTGTAACATATGATCTCGGGGAAATAGTAATATTTGAGATGTGATCACCCCGTTTGTGAAAGTAAACCCTCAAGAATGATTTTATTAGCACATTTATCATATAAGCACATCATTCAAATCAACTAGTTTTGTAGTTAAGCAGTCAGGTCATCTTATACATAAACCCATGGGTAGCTCATCAGGACTACTGATAAATTAAAGCTGCTGGATAATGCCAATAGTTTTATGCTATTATTACTAAAATCTTAACTCTAAACTGATGATGGGGATAAATTAAGTTAGTGAATCATGAAAGTAATTTCGATATTTCATCTGAGAACCATGAATATTTGCACAAAAAGCTGGGTGGATCCAGAAGATATCAAGGTATTTCACCTTATCAAGTGGCAACTGATCTGTCAGTGGTAGTTTATATTCTAGGGACCTTCAATGAATGTTGTCACAGTGATGACATAAATGACCCCAATGAACAGGAACAGCCAGTGGACCATCACAATCAGGGATTCATCTATCTGAGACCACGAATGTGTGTATAAAATTGAATGGAGATTCAGTCAATAGTTTAATATTTCAGTCTGGATCAAAAAGGAAGATTTCAACAGATTTCAACACTCCTTCATAAAAGCAGCGACTTCTGCGTATGTCTATGTTGTGCGTGCGTGTGTTTCTGTACATAGACGGCTCGCATTACTGGCAAACATTACTGTAATCACAGGAAGTGAAAAGAGAGTCGGGTAACACGGGGGGAAAAGCAAACTCAAACAAAATAGAAATAGACAAAAGATTATAGAGATCAACCAGATATAAAACAATAAGAATGCTGGCAAAAAAGAGAAAAGGATGGCAATAAGAATGAAGCAGATATGTGGAGAGAGCTGAAGCAAGCAAACAGTTTGGACTCTCCTGGGAAGGATCTGTTCATCCCACACATATCGAGGGATGAAAGAGAACAAATGTTCTGGGGCCCACATGTCACATAACAAAGATCGGACCGTGCCACTGCTCCATCGGATCCCTCTGAGCTTCTATTGTTAGAGCACAATTCCCACGGGATCCCGAGGAGAACGATCACGAATAAGCCACTCAACATTTAGAAGGTACAGCGTGAGAGACTCCAGAAATCTACTGGCAGAATATATTTTCACCTGGCTCAGAAGGAGAAGAACAGGTGGAAGTTATTAGAATTACTGGAGATGTTCCAGTGAGCCATAACATTAATTGTATCTTCATCTGTTTTCAGACACATTTTGAGTTTTCACATAAAAACAAAGCTTTAAACATGGTACATTTGAGGAAAATGGGCTTATGGTTAGATTAAAAAGTTATGGGTACCCAAGAAGAGGACCTGCAGCTCAAGAACTTAACTGGGTAAGTTGAGCCATCTGAAAAAAAAAGGTTAAGAATTTGAATGAACTAGATCTGATAGTATTAAAATAGTCTGTGGATTTTACAACTTGTGTAACGTGAATAAATATGAGAATGTTGTGACAAGCCAGACATGGAAACCTTAAACTAAAACAATATTCTACACTTTTTGATGACCACGAACTTAGATTGTTTTTTAGCCAACAAATATTACATTGAATACTGAACACTTTGTAGAAAATGGCTATTGAAATTAGCAAAACAAGAGTGATGTTTCAAGGAGGCAAACAAAAACTAGAGCTATAAGCATGTCTCTGTCCAAAACTAACAGTGGAGCAACAGTGGAGCCGTTCTCCATTTTTCTTGTATAATCATGTGGATTAATAGCTCTTAACTTCATATCTATGAAATATTATGTCTATGATTCATGGATAAGTGTGTTCACATGCAGTGGCACACTCTACTGCTTTGCTAGCGGTTCTGAACAAACTTAAGGCATAGTTGTTCATGCATCCCTTTAAGCAATCAGAATGTCAGAGAAGTAATGGTAGCTCATTGGCTTGTGATTTGTCACAATTCATAGGTAAGTGCCTGTAAAATAACAGATATAACCTTAACCTTGACATAAAATTGGATGATGACCATATCAGTGTCAAAGTTTGACTAAATTCTGATCGATGCTATAGGAGGAGTAGCAATTCTTGTAAATTCTTAGAGGTCGTTGGATGGATGGATGCCTCGTCATGGCATGTGCTCACTGGTTCTACACTTAAATGAGGAAACTAAAGAAAAGATACGCCTCTTAAAGTCACTGTGAAAACTTATCAAAGATCAGTACAACATGTTAAGTCCTTCAATAAGTGTCAGTTGCATTATTTCCACTTGGTAATGCCCTATGATGTCATAGCGCATGATTTTTTTTATAGGTCGGCAACTCAAGTTGCGCATGCAATCATGCAGAGTAAGACACAGAACAGCACTGTTCTCTGCAAAAGAACATATTGCATAAACTTCAACAAACTATTCATAGTTTTCAGTCTAAGACTGACACAGGGATCAGAAGGGAAAGGCGCTGTTGCATCAGGGCTAACACCAAATGCACCAAAGAAAGGCAGCACAGGCCTGTGACGTCTATTTGATCATCTTTGTCTTCTTCCTGTGGCTGTTCCTTTCTCTTAGGGTTCGCCACAGAAGAGGATGCTATGCCTAGGATCTGATTCTGTGATGGAAACTCTCTGCATGCCCTCCTCCACTACATCCATGAATCTTCTCTATGGTGTTCCCCTTTTTTCCTTCTTTCAAAATCTTTTGTCCAATATATCCACTATGTCTCATCTGCACTTCTCAGCCTTGCTCTAATGTTGTCTTCAAAACAATCAGCCTGAGCTGTACCTCTGATGTCTGTTGACCCCAGGTATTTAAACTCATCTACCATCACCTTGTGGGAGTGAGACAACCTGTCTCACATGTATTCAGTCTTGCTTCTCATGACTTTTATTCCTCTTCTCTCCAGAGTATACCTCAGTCTCTCCAGGCTCTCATATACCTGCTCCCTATTCTCACTACAGATCACAGAGTCATCTGCAAACAACGTAGTCCACAGAGACTCCTGCCTGACCTCGTCTGTCAGCCTGTCTATCACCACCGCAAACAAGAAGGGACTCAGAGCCGATCCCTGATGTAATTCCATCTGGTAATATCTTAAAAGAAAAACACCAAAGGCAGCTGAACTTGTAAAATGAAAACAGCAAAGTCCCTGCCAGAAATCCCTTTGCCTTCCAAATATCTCGTGGAGAATTCTTCCTTGTACCAATACTTGAATAAAAACAAAACTAAATAAATAAATAAAGATACATTTTAATGTATTCCTGACTTGGCTGGGTCACTAATGCTGCTGTTTAGAAGGCTTAGTATTGCCAAAGTGTACTAATTAGTTCATATAAGCTAGATACCTAATGTTGAGCCACTGGGCATAAATTTTAGAGTAACTGTAACTGCAGTTGTGATAAGGTGGTAAGAATTTAGTTAGAACCATAGAAGATAGATGCTAAAAAAAATATCTTGTAACACACCAAATTAAAATTACAAATAATTTCCAGTGTCAGTTCAAATTCCCCAAACATGCCAATAAACCGAAGTGGACAACGAAGCATTGGTACCATTTCCAGGCAGGTCAGGAAAATGTTGTTAATATGCAATGCCACTGACTTTACACTTTGCTGGAAGGGTAGAAGCTGTAAGTTAATGTATCCACGTACTGGGTAGTGTGGTGACTGTCATGAACTTGATGATTTTAAACAGAACATGATGAACAAAAACTGAATATTGTCAAGTAACCAAGGGCCACTTCAAACACGCGTCTTAGCAACACGATAGTCAAAAGGTGGCCGATCATAAAAGCATTATCATTGATCATCCTTTGAAATGTGAGAATCATTTTCACTTAGAGTGACTGAATAGAGTCCTGCTCATTGATACCCAGGATTATACGAGATCACTAAAGAACATTAATTTAGGCTTGTAAAGAGAGTTAAGAGTTACAAAAGAATTTGGCAAATTAGTTACAGAGACGTCAATAAAGCACAATCTACAAAGAACTGTGTGGATGTGAACAATTTACACACCCACACAGCCCTTTAAAAATTCTCCCTGTAGGTGCATTAAAACATTCTCCTGAGATTTAAGTGTTAGCTAAAGTTAACTTTCAAATAATTCATGTTTGCCTATCGTTTGTCTCCCACACGTTTTCTGACTACAAAGTTAATCAACAAGGTGTTTTCACCACGGAGATTCTGACAAAGCAGAGAGACCACAAGCCAATCTTATATTAACGATAGCTGCAATCCATTTAAGAGTTCAGTTTCAGCGCTCTGCTATTATTCACAAATAATTACTATACTGACTTATTTTAAATTAAATCATGTAAAGCTTTTAATAATGCTTACTGACCCTTTGTCTGAGGTCTGTATAAATAATGTTGCTATTGAGTATCCATTCTTTTATATCAGTGGATAGATGAAGCCACCAAGTCCAGTATCATCTGATAATAATAGATAATAATTAATATTAAGTTGGACTGTGGTTGTGGTGACTCAGTTTCATAGTCCGCAAACCAGGATCAGGATACCTGAACTATACCTGAACAGCTACATGCATTATTTACTCATGAGTGATACCTTGAAATGTCTGGAAAAGGTCTGCCATTTTCTTCTTTACTACTCTTTAAAAAAGCAATAATAATAGGACTAATGATAAAACTAACAATATGTTGATAATTTTATTTTAAACCCAGATGTGCAAACCCAAAATGAAGATCTGATGGGTCTAAGATGCTGAAAAGTAGGACATTTTCTATTAAACACAAAAAAACATGAATGCATGCATGCATGCATATAGACTTCCTGTTTAAAAGGAGTTTTTCCTTTCCACTCTCGCCAAATGCTTGCTCATAGACAGTTAAATTGATCTGAAAATATCTTTATTCTATCATAGTGTGTCTTCAGTTTAGGTTCAAGAGGTGGACCTTACAACAGAGCAATGTTTATCTATATTTTCTATATCTTTAGTACAACAGCCTGCGAGCTGCAGTATTCATCCATACTTTATGGTTCTATACCGCACTGAGTGTGTAGTGTTTTTTTCTAGTGACAGCAGATGAGACAACACATCATTCAAAAAGGAGCTATCATTTTAGATGTGCAAACACAAAGTCTTTCCAGGTATGATTAAAGATAAACATTGAAAAAAAAAAGATTAATGTTTGGGGGGGAAATGCAGATGAACGGATAATGGATGTGAATGACAAGTGGTGGACAGGTGAGGAACAGCAGAGACAGAAAAAAACAACCAGTAAAGCCGGAATCATGATAACTAAATGATTTCACTTTGATACAGATCAGTGAGAAAGTTTCTATTTTTAAAAGCAAATTGCTTCAACCTACCAGTGTGCTCTTCAGAAAACAATGACTAGACTCAAAAGCTGTCAAAAGTCAACAAAACCAGAATAGATTTATCAGAAAATCCTTTTGCCTTTTTTGACACTGAAAGGAGAGAGAATATTAAGATTCATCCAGAAACTTCCTGAATAATACCAAATCTAACATTGCAGAGGCTCCTAACCTTCAAAAACCTTCTTAAAAAAAAAAAAAGAACAAACAAACTGTGAACTTGAACACAGAGCACAGAGTGACACAAAATTTAAATGCTTATGAAATATCAACCGCAGTCTCCGTTGACGACCAAACTCAACGGTGGAAAGTTAAATACCTAACCTGTAATAAATAATAGCACATAATTAATACAATGAAATATTTCATAAACTTAGAAACGTTTAAAGGATATTTATATAACTGCACTTAAAATAGGTTTTCACATCCTGAAAGAATAAAGAAATGCTATAACATGTCAGAAATACAGTGGAGATTTGAGCAGATGTACAGACGAGCTGAGGATAACATCATTATCACTTACAGGTTTCTGAAGGGAGTTATCTAAATGCTGGAGGTTGAACAACAACCTGCAGCCATCTATTCAGGTGTTTGGAGCTAGAAAAACAGTGTAAAGACAGACTGGGGCAAATAACAAGAAAAAAAAAGAAAGCAACCTGAGTGATATAGGTGAAGATGCCTATCAGTCAAACAGACTCCCATTTTAACAATTCCCACACTGATATGGAATACTATATTATTGATGGTGTGCTTGAATTTGAGTTTTGCACACTGAAATCCTGCATAACAGTCGTGTGTATATGCGACTGTGCTCGATGGATTGATTTTATAAGTCTGAGCATTCAGGTCACTGTCTGTGCTTTCAGTTCTGTTCCTGCAAACACTCACAAGCTGTAAGGCAGAAAAGTACATGCACGAGTGTGTGTGTGTGTGTGTGTGTGTGTGTGTATTCTCAGACTTCTGACAGGTTTACTCCATGGTAGAGTCTTGTCCTGAGCTTTGCACACACACAAAAAAGTCAATATACTTTGAAGTGACTACAAACGTTGCAATTGGCTGTACGCTTCAGAATGGTGTGATGTGGCTGTGAAACAGCCAGCCTGCTGCTACCTACAGATCTTGGCTCGATCACAGACTTCACACTAATAACATAACTGAGCGAGATAAAATGACCCAACCAGTTAAATCTCATGTTATGTATAAGTCTCTAGACCGATGTAAAATTGGACAAAATTAACAGTTTGGGTTGTTTTTTTTGTTTGCTTGTTTGTTTGTTTTCCCAGAAGTCCTAAAATATCACATTAAATGTTAATGGGAGACAGAAGGATGAAGAACATCATAAATATGACATCAAAACTGGTACGGCCCACACCGTGACTGCACAAAACATCGGCACATCTATAACACTAGTATTCCACAGGTTTGGTATTGAATGTGCGTTTAAATTTTTCAGCTCTTGGAGTTACGGATTACATGGAGTCAGTGTGGAGACTAAAGACTAACAAAGCTGAATAATGAAGAAGGAGAGCAACATATTCCTGTTCTCTGTAGAGTGTTGCCAGGACGGTTGGAATATGAAACCACTTGCAGCCAGTACAAAATGTGGTAGAGTATACAATGCTTTGCTACAACATTTGGATTGAGAACCTTTATACTGGCAAAAACTCCATCGTGTCTGTTGTTGTTTCTGAGGATAAAACACAAAGGAAGTTGAGCCAATAACATGACCGAGAGCGCTGTAGAAGAGACAGCAGAGGAGTCATTGGTGTTGTAAGAGGGAAAAAGATACAAGGTAATGTGTGTTTTAGGTGCATAATTCATACAATACCTTAGATACATGTTTGCTCTTTCTGAAGTTGCAGTTCATTCAAGTATGTAGCTGCCACCAAACAGTTGGCATCATCATTCTGTTGATTCACTGACATTTTAGAGGAAAAACGATAATTGTGTGTTTGTTCTACCACACAAAGCAGCACAAGTGATGTTTAAGTGTACAACTTTATTTTTTAACTTTTTGAAAACCTTTTGCATGAACTATTCCATACATCACTGTAACTCTAGGGTAAATGTGAAGACTGAACTTCTGTTACTGACTTATTAGTTTCCAGAAGAATTTCTCTTTGCTACTTAAAAGTTAAAACCAGAGCCTTTGATTGGAAGAGTCACATCATTGCCATTCACTCTACAGCAATGGAGCCTCACAAAGATTCAGAAAGTTAGCAATATAGCTGTGCCATAGAGATTTAGCAGTACAGAAGTTTGAAATGCATTTTTAAAAGGTAAGATGTTAAAAAAGAGGTCTGTCTGTTATCAGCACACAATCCAACTGCCCGCTGGCAGGTTCTAGCAAAGTCCAAACCCTGACAGGACTCTGACTCACTCGAGGTAGCTGGCTAAAAGTAGTTTTAGCCAGAGCCCTCGAGTAAGTCAGAGACACAAAGTACATTCAAGTGCAGTCAAGAGAACAAGGACATTTAAATATGATGGCTTACAGAAAGATGGTGAGAATGAGGGAAGACTCCGACCTCATGGTTCTGTGGTTTCACTCTCTCCTTTTAGCTGTGCAGGTCTCACAACAAACATATTGATCGTGTTTACATTAATGGCTACGTGGGGAGCAGCAGAGGAGAGGCCGGCCCTGCCTTTGCTGCAGTCGAGGAGGGCTAATCTTACGGCCAGACCTCCACCCACTGTCTGCTTTATTCCCATACTAAGTGGACAGGAAAGGTACACCAACAAACACCATCGCCTCACATCTGCATGCTGTGGGAAAAAGATAAATCCATGCATGCAGTACTGTACACATGCTACACGTACACAGAGACAGAACAGAAAGGTGAATGAAAAAAAGATGAGCCCATACTCATGAGAAGAACAGCAGGAGAAGTGCTGCACACATGCTCATTCAAGCACAGGTAAATTACAGCACATAGTCTGGTAAACTGTGACCCAAGCAGACAGGCTTAAAAGCATGAAGGAAATCATCCAGTTGTGGTGGAGCGGAAAAAATAATTGCACGAGAATCAATGTTCTTTGTCTCGGTCTAATAAGGGAAACATCAGGGAGTGAGGGAAGAAATGCTTTTAAATCCTGAAAACCTTAGGTTGCAGCGAAGGCATACACTGAACCCCCGCAGCGTGCAGCTACTGTAGGGCGTTGGATCTGACGGTAATTAACAGAGTTTCCATCCGATGGCACTGGGTCCTGATGAGCTGTAGCTCACATAAAGGGCTTTTGATGCAGAAAAAGAAAAGGCAACAAGTTCCCCACCCAATAAAATAGTCAGAGGTTTGATGCATGGTTACCAGTTAGTGAAAACACAGCTTCCAACTAAATGATCTGATCAGTCAGATGTTTCATATGTCCAAAAATCACCAAACAGGGCTTTACTGGTTTTAATGGGCTTAAAAGGAATTCTGGTAGACTTAATGGATGTTCAGCTGTGATATATATTTTAAAGCCTATTGGGCTAACATGCAAGCTAATGATCATATGCTTAGCCATGCAGCAGGCATGGAGGAGCAATAATTTGTGTGTGAAATATCTGACTCTTTAATGACTAAACACTTTGCTGTGTTAAAGCACACCAAGTCAGTAAAATCACAGGCTCCACACACTGAGCTGAAAGACTTGTCAATGCTCTTTAAAGGCGAGAGGAGCTCCGGAGTTTGGGTGGTAAGTTTCACTGCATTTCTCCCTGCGAGTGACACATTTCACATTACACACTAATTTAATCCACTGATAATTAGCTGGTCTTCCAATCCAGAACCCAAACAGCACTGGGAGACCCTGAGTGATATACAGAGGAAAGAAATATATTGTGCAGTGCAGTAATTATATGGAGCGATTGATATATTGTATATGATACCTTTTGGGCTGGTGTTTGCAATATGCTAAGAAGGTCCAATAAGCGAGCAGCAAAATAAGCCACATTAAAATTCACTGAATCTGAAACCAAAGCCATCAAAGTTGGAAAATTCAGCAAAGTTTTTCATGAAAGTTTCTGCTGAAATGAGAATGTTAGATGAGCTGCTTGGAGAGTAAAACTGCAGTAAGATGAAGAGTTGTTTACATCCTGTTTTGACTGAGGGATTGATTATGCTTGCTTTTCCTCTAATTTCCTCTAACGTTTTTCTTCTTAATCGAATTCTTCTCGTTTTAGGCAACAACAACTTCGAGAAATTGTTTGGGGATGAATCTGTTACCAAAATATCTTAAATATACATTTATTATTATTGTTTACTCAGATAGGTATATAGATGTATACTTCTAAATAATCCTTACATTTAGGAAATATCGAGCAAAAACGTTACCTTTGCTTTACTTTTTTAATGTATTTAAATTTTTTACATAATCGGTTTTGCTGTTTTTTTGTCTTGTTGTGTCTTAACTCTTTTGAGCCTCTTGATTTGTAATGTTTTGTGTTTTCGATGCATTGATTAATATGACAACGGTTGTGGGTAGCAGTGCAGGACATAGTGGGAAAGCGCATAAATACACATAGAAATATAGCATAAATAGTTTCCTCCAGCCTCATATCCATTTCCCTTGGATCGCCACTGCTGACCTCATGACCTGTTAGATGTAGAGCTTCCAAAGACGCAAGCCTCATTACCCAGATTCCTCTCTGGCGGAGCGGGGTCTTATTTACCCCCGAGGAAGGACAGAAATAAACAAAGACCACCACTGATTGAGTGATGGAAACAAAACACCACTGCAGTAAAAGGTTACAATGCCCGACATCCTGTTCAGTGCCCACTGGCTTTCAATCATAAAAAAAGAAACACACAATGTCGCTGACACTGTCTCAATTCTGACAAAAATGTCAGCCATAAACAACATTTACACATGTTAATTATCACAACAGCCATGTTAGAGTGTTAGTTATGGGTTACTGACTGGTTATAGACAAGCCGTCATTAGCAGTGAAAATGCACAATGTTCCAGCTATCAGTGTGCCATGTGCTACATCGGTAAATCAGTAGAACATTGGTAATAATTAAGATTAGTACTTTAAAAAGGCATACAGGCTCATGATATGGTGAATGCTTTTCCATTAGAAGACAAAGAGAAAGTTTGTGATGTTGCTCTTAGAGTCCACAGCGGGAGGAGGTCAGGGTGGTTGATGGGTCAACGAAGCGATCACCTTTAATGCAGGAATGCACTTAATAGTTTCCTGTTTCTGTCACTTTTGCTTTCTTTTGACAATTACCAAAGAACCAAAAACCCAAACGGCTCAAGCCTTTCCCCAACTTTGTCTGAAGCAGTGGTGGAAAACTAAAATTTTGAAACTCAGGAAATATTATACAGCTGCTCAAAGGTTAGCAGTCACTTTGACATGTCCTTGTACTTTTTGTGAAATTGAACAGAAATATTATAAATGATGGTTAATGATTAACTGGATCACTCATCATCAATCATTTATACAGGCACACAAAAGCCAACAACCATCGATCCTAAGTTCAACAATGTGTTTCCTCTGATAGTTTAGCATGTTTAAAAGTCCCTCAAAAAGAATTCCAGTTTAGTTGGAAGATGTAAATATGGTTCTTCCAATTAGAGAAGTCCCAAATAAATTTCACACCTGACCTGTTTAAAATGATTTCTGTTTCATTTTCCCACTGATTTCTTGCTCATTTAGAGCTCCCTTAGAGTTTTCTTTGTTTAAAAACAAATAAAACCACCAGACAAAGTTAAAAGTTGACAAACTCATCATCTAATTCAGACCATGGTAAACAAACTAGGTGTGAAAATGCTATAAGAAATTAGGCCTGTTACACGCGGCAAAGTGGAAAAAAGGATCTCACTGAACGGTGTATCTAAATCCCATCACAGAACATCAAAAACTGACTTTAACCAGAAAAGAAGAAAGACGTGTGAGATTCCAGAGAACAAACAAATAAAAGGAAAAGCACATCAGAGCCTCAAAGGTCCTCCGGTGGCAGCCTCGTTGATAATACCTTTGTGGGTCATCGTGGGACAAAAGCTGATGCTACAGGCATTCAGCTGGTCACATTTATAGTTTTTTATGTCTGTTTGAGGTCTACGTCCTGATCTGTGATCATCCCGACCCTAAACTAGCCCTGATGCTATTGAAATACATGCTTTATTTTCATACTTACATTTTACCCTCCCCCAAAAAAGTCCTTTTTGTCTAGGCCTTTAGTAATCATCAGTGAGGTCTTAGATCTCACACGGTTAATTGGTGTAATTGTACATAATCGGAAAGACCTTCAACGTAATAGACTTGTGTAGGGTAATACCAAAACACAGGCATTGTTGTTGCTGAGAGTTGGCCTTTGTGCAATAAAAATCCTCATTGAATAATGATGTTTATGTTGATGTGTCCATAAATCAGAAATGATCATGTACAATATTTTGGATCAATTAGCATAAATAGTCCACAAGTGTGAGTCTAAGTTTTCTTTGGATTTCTTTGTTTGTGGCTTTGTTGAGAATCTGTTCATACTCAGAGATTTGCCAGCACCGTCTGCATCGTACGTACAAACAGACAGAAATTAAATCTCACCAATCACTGTTAGGGATAGTTTCTTTCCTGTTTTAAAAGATGATATTGTGAGATCTCTAAGAGCTGCTGTCACTAAACAAAGGCACCATCTCCTGCTGGTGAAATTGATAGGCACTATTTGTAGCTATATGAATGAAGAAGAGCATCCACAGGTGACATCAGGGGTCAGCGTGGCAGGAAAAACCTCCGGGTGTGACGAGGGCGAGGTTGGGTGAGCAAATCAATGAGACGAGAAGCTGGTATTGATCCTGCTTGGATTTATCCCCCACGCCCCTCCAATGTCAACATGGAGCGTCAGTATGAAGAGGAGACTGCACCCTGTTTGCCCTGAGAGCACCGGGATAAATCTCGGTCTTTCTTCTGCAGCTCATTTAGTGAAGGATATAATGGTGTGAGTAGGCTGAGAGACTGTTAGCAAACCATTCTGTTGAACAGACTGTAAATCTTTTGTCCTGCTCTAGATCCGGCATCTATTTGCTGAAAATAAAAATCTGAGTTATGAATTTGAAGTGGGCACACGAGCGGCTGTAGCGCATGCCAAATAATTTGTTCGCCGTTGGTTACATGAAATTTGCACATTCATTACCTCCAGCGCCACGTAGAAACCACTGTTAGTGCGAAACCACTTCATAAAACGCTGATGTAACAACCATTAGGATCAATCAATAACCATCACCATTAAAAGGAACAACTCAATAAGGAATCGCAGTGTTAAATGAGGAGTGCTCAATCTTGTCTGATATAAATAGAAAATATAAACATAAATAAATCAGTTGGTAGTAATTCCCATGACATCAAGAGAGTAGAATCGCAACCTGTAAGATGAGAAGCCCCTCTTTAAAGGGGCACTACGCTGTTTTTTTACATATCAAAGTCCTCAAAAATATTCTGAATATGAGGAGAACTCACTGAAGGAGGCCACGAAGGA
This sequence comes from Pundamilia nyererei, assembly GCF_000239375.1. Classification (NCBI taxonomy): domain Eukaryota; kingdom Metazoa; phylum Chordata; class Actinopteri; order Cichliformes; family Cichlidae; genus Pundamilia; species Pundamilia nyererei. The sequence continues at coordinate 5,629,227 of NW_005187403.1, read as the reverse complement.
GCTCTGAAAGGACAAATTTACCCAGGTGAAAGCGTCAAGGTTATGTCAACTTTCAATGCTTCAAGAATGAAAGCCTGCATTATAAAATGGTGTGTGGATTTACAAAGAAGATAATGTTTTGTGGGTGGACAGGCTTTTTTTTTTTTTTTCAATGTACAAATTTGACAGATGCGAATCTGGAGAATGAATCATACTGAGGATTAAAGGTCCAGATGTCAAAGCGTCTGCACATGCTACTACCTCTCACAAGCCTTTCCAGACTTGAATTGCAATATTAAACTTGTTAAAGCAGGAGTGTCAATCATATCTGGCCCACTGAACGGCTTTGGACAATGTGAAGGAGGACTTTTAACTGTATTTTAAGTTTTACAGCTTTTTGTATTGATCAAGATCTCACCGATGGCAGTAAATAAAGAGTTTCCATTTTATAATTATAGGGCAAACAAAGGGCTAACAGAATTTTTTCTGTATTTTTACACATTTATTTCTTACCGTTTAAGATGTAGTGTTGAAATCGCACTTCTTTTTGTTATTTTTAAACATTGCAGTGATTAAATCGGTTGTTAAACTTCTTTACACAGACAGAAAGGACAGCTTCGCTGGTCCGTTTATCATACAGAAAACACTGTATCGCTTCATCAGCTTCAGTGCAGTTGTCATGTCTTTAACCAGTCCTTTTGATTTATTTATTTATTTGAATCACTACGCCTTTGATTCTTACATCTTCTTTATCAGTATTTGAAGGTTGCTGCTGTAAGCTACCACCCCCAGTTTTTAATTTAATTTTCCTGACATGTTTTGCTACACCTTGTCAGTAGGGGGTGCCGCAGCACCCTCTGCACCCCACTTCCTGTAGCCATGCATGACTGTGCAAAAGACTGACGAACTTTGATTTTTGTGTCTTTTGTGATGCGCTCAACTCAAAGTGAATTACTTTTTAAAGCACCCTGAAAACACTTGCGTTACATACAATACATGGTGTTGTGTATCAGTAGATCCCTTGCAGCAGATCAATATACAACTAGAACATTAATGACATAGTAGCTCATTTGCCACACAGTCCATAAATGTTACCCTGACCTTGACCTTGTGTACAATTTGGGTGGAGCTAAGATAGGTCCCAGTGCTCCCATGACCCAGAAATAAATAGACGGGAAAAAAATGGCTGGTTGGCTGGTTGGATGGAACTATTGGATGGATGGACTCATTAGATGATCATTGCATGTAAGTTTTATAATATTCATACTGTAGGAGTAATAGCAGTCCTTTGGTCAGATGAGCTTATGTCATTTTCAGATCCAAAGTGTTTTAATCAGGTGGCGTGGTGGTACAGTGCTTAGTTCTTGCCTCACACCAATGAGGTCCTGGGTTTGAATCCAGTCTGTGTGGAGTTTGCACTCTCTAACCTGTGTCTCCATGCATTCACTCCAGGTACTGTTGCTTCCTCCCACAGTTAAAGGACAGACATGGCCCTTGAAATCTTCAGAAAGAAAGTGTCCTTTTCCACTCATATATGTGAAACCCAAATCCATTGGGGAGTGTCATGAGAATGACAGCAACAAGGCAGGCTCATCAGTGTGTGACCGAGTCAGTAAACAATGAGATCAGCCTAAAGTGTGAGAGAGTACGTGAGCACTGCTCGAGTGTCTGCTTTGGTCATGTCAGTGAGATTTACCAGCAGGGCAAAATCCTGGCAAGAGCCAGTACACCTCTACATTTGTTGAGGTCGCCTTGTTGACAGATAGGCGAGCAAACAAGTGAGTAAGGAGGAATGAGGACGCGAATGACTAATCGAATAATCCAGTGAGTAAAAAAGGTGACAGAGAGGTCGTCTTTGTAACTGTAACCTTGAGTGGCGACAGACACTTGCGGTGTTGAAGAGTGGAGCGAGGAGTGTGTGAAAGGCACCTCCAGAAGTTCTCATCGATCACTGGATCATATGGGAGCTCTGAGGAGGTTCAGTCGAGCTGCAGCTGACGAGCAGAAAAGAGGCCACTCACTGTAAAGCACCTGCACAAATGCACAAATGCAGTGCGTCTCACAGATGGATACAGCTTTAACACCCCTGTACTGCTGCATACACACAAAAAACAGAAAAATAGACAGTGACCAGGTCCTTCCACACACAAATCCAAACACACACTCACTACAGCAGAATGTGTCTGCTGTCGGCCCAGTGTGGGACAGGACACCAACCGGGCCCTCCACAAATGCTGTTAATCTCAGACACAGCACCTTGTCATTGCGTGTTGCAAAGAGAGGATGTGTGATGTAGAAAGACGAGCGCCTGTGTGTGTCACAGCGCTTCATTTGCATCTTTAAGCGCTACCTCTCATCAGACTTCCTAGGACTAAATTACACAGAGGTCTACATCTACAACTGTTTATGTTAGGAGTAAAAGAAATAAAAATAAAGCTATAGTACAAAGAGGTAGATGTAGTGCTGATACCTCTTTAATAGTACCTCGGTATATGGTGGTTTCTGGGAATGATGTGAAATACATTTCAGGGTCACTCCAAGGTTATATCTGGTTTCCCTGGTGGGCAAACACCAGATGTAAGTGAAAAGAGCATCTTTCCCCAAGGTAGGACGACTAACTAGGAGTTGCTAGGAGACCATGATTGGTGTGTGTGCGTGTGTATGTGTGTGTCTGTGTGTGAGCGACACAAGTGTGCATGCTTGTGTGTGTATGTCTTCATTCATTGTCTGGAAGGCCCATCTGTTTTTTTTGTTTTTTGTTTTTTTTTTTCCTCGAAGAAGGAAATGTGTTCATAGTGACAGGTGTTTTGTAGTCGGACAGAACATATGGGGCTCACTGGTGAAAATGCCACGAAGTACATTCATCTAAACTTTTAAACAACACATGAAAGAAGAGCAAAACAATCAACAGTATTTATAAAAATGTCAAAAAAACACAGTTAGTTAAACATTTGGCTGTGTAGAGTGGCAGATTATATCCAGGAGAAGGCAAATAGTCAATGTGTTAGATCCAAACTCAAACCAGATCAAGACACAGCGGACTGACTGTACAAACAATACAGGTGGGCTCAGGGCACAGGTAGGAAAGGCAAATCAGCAAATCAGAGGACATCCAAAGACAGGAAACACATAAGGAAAAGCAATTATCAACTTAAAACAGGAAGTTGAAACAAGGAAGACAGGAGGTACTAACAAAACAGAGGCAGAAAAAAGCTCGGAAACACTGGGAATACTAGGAAAAATAATAACATTACAAACACAAGAAAGAACATCATCAAAATCAAAGCAGTGACAAAAACTCAATAATCAATAACAAAAAACCCCAAAATATATGGATGTGATTGGTGAACTCTCTCTTTAAGGGAAAAACCTCCATCTATATTCTTATCACTGTTTGTCCCTGTGTGCTAGTGATTTTAAATATCTTCTTATAAGTTATGTAGTTATATATCTTATAAGATATTAGCCAGCTGAAGAAACCTAATGCACAAGCAGCAAAAGAAGATGAACATGAGCACTGGGCTACCTTCACCAACAGGAGTTGCTTGGCTATGGAGACCCATGGTATGAAGCTCGCGGCTCACACTGTTTGTACTGATGTTAATGTCAGAGGAGGTTTGGCCGGTTAGGCGACAACACTCTGTAACTTATCGAGGTCTGAGTTGCTATGGTTCCTAAATGCTCCTGCTTTGCAATAATACCACTTAGAGCTGATCATGGAACATCTAGGTGTAAAGAGACAAGCTGTCTGATTGTTAGCTTTCTATCACAGCACCACACTTGAAATCAGTGAGCACTCTCGAACGACCCATTCTTTCATGAATGGATGTAAAAGCAGACTGCATAGTTAGGTGCTTGAGTTTATGCACCTGTAGCAAAGGGACCGAAAACTGATTATGGGCTTTGCTAAAGTTTGCCAAGGATGCATAAATGTGACTCTTGCACAAGCAGGTTTTTACAGAGAGAGAGAGTGACAGAGCGAGAGATGAGGCCTTTCCTGAACCTTTTCCAAACTCCACAGGCTGCCACGATCAAGGGTGTATATTTTATCAAGGTCTGCCAGCTAGGCTACTCTCACAGCCCTATCGTCTGCCAAAACACAAATATGGAGGGAGTGAGAGTGAAAGACTGGGAGAGTGTAGAGAAAGTTGGGGAGACACAAAATAGAAACAGAGGATGGAGGAGAGTATGATTTGACACCGTTCATTTGTGCGGTTCACACAGCAGATTTCAATCCAAACCGATTGCAGATTAAGTGCTTTTTTTTTTTAAAGGATGGCATGTCATGTCAGCAGCACCCCTTTGAACACTGCGTGGTCATGGACTAACATTGTTGCAGGAAATGAATACGGCAGCGTCGCTTGCTGTGCTACATGCTGTTATGTGCGCGAGTCTATTAGCCAGGACAGCCTGTGCTATTGTTATTGATGCTCCTATTTAGGTAGACATAATTGAATTCCAAAATACAATATCAGTCATTCATCACATTGAGGGTTGACATTTCGATCAGATTATTGATGCCCATTCAAGTGAATTAAGAAAAGTAGGGGGAAAAAATCAAACGTACATATCGAAAATGGCTAAAAACACGATTAGGATTTCTGTTAGAAGCGATAAGCGGTAAATGACGTCAGTTGCCTGACCGGCTTCACTGCCTACACCCGTAATCTGCATCCGTTTGTGAAATAAATGTTTGGAGCTTATTCACACTAAGTCACATTTCAAGCACGGCTGACGCGCTCTGGCCATTGCTGAATCAGTGATGAACTCTGGCTTCAAATCAGTCACACCAGGAAAACAGAGGAGCGGAAGAAAAAGTAGGAGGGTCAGTTGCTCAAAGTTTCAAATTCTAACTAGTAAAAATCTGATGACCTTTGGAAGTCTAATACTGAAAGTGAAATATAGGCTGCTACATAGTTTTTTCGCAGCCTCTGACAAATGCTACACTGTTCGTCTTTCATCTTTGACTCCGAGGCTGTTTGATAAATTGAGTGGGGCCTTTTTTCTTCTCTTATAGTGCAGTGTCGATTAAAGGTCTATGTTTTTTCTATATCGATAGCCTCTTATAACGGTGAATGCCATATTTGAGATGCCCTATTGATTGCAGAAGGAGGGATTTGTCTTTCAGCTTGGCCCTGCTTAAACTAGTTAGAAAAATGGTCTTTGCCTCTAAAATGCTCTGGGAGTTTAAAAAAAAAAGGGTTAAAACTCATCTCAAAGACACGAAAAGAGAGGGAAGGCCTGGCAAGGACAAAGTATTGATCCTCTCCTGGGTTTACTGCCGGCGTTTCATACAGAGGTTCATAATTTCCTTTCAATTGTACATCTCTTTCTCTCTCCCACCCCCTGTGTCTTCTGGCCTCTTTCTACTTCTGTTTGTCCTAAAATGTGACCGGAGGTGTGAATTATGTAATCCCAAATGCTTGTTGTTCACCTCTTAAGTGTGAATTAGTGTTCTGGCCCAGTATGAACTGATTACACATCTGTTCTTGTGTTTTGGCACCACGACAGCGTTACTTATGCAGCTTGGTGTCATGAACTGGCACACGAATGACACACCAAGTCATTTTGTGTGTTACAGCTTAGTCACACTAGTGTAAAAATAGTAACCTCCTTGCAACTAGGAAAAGATGGTTGTCTGGCAAATGCCTTTAATTTTTCTTTTTGCATTCAGCAACCAATTGCAACACGATGATTGCGCAGGTCAGCGGGAGGGAACAACCAGTCTCTAACCAGCGCAAATAATCGGAGTCCGTCTGAGCTGATGAGCACAACCTGTCAGTTTCTTTGCAATTGAGGACTTGACTCAACTAGTTTCCTGGTTATATTCTATTTATATTACTACAGGGAGTGCAGAATTATTAGGCAAATGAGTATTTTGTCCACATCATCCTCTTCATGCATGTTGTCTTACTCCAAGCTGTATAGGCTCGAAAGCCTACTATCAATTAAGCATATTAGGTGATGTGCATCTCTGTAATGAGAAGGGGTGTGGTCTAATGACATCAACACCCTATATCAGGTGTGCATAATTATTAGGCAACGTCCTTTCCTTTGGCAAAATGGGTCAAAAGAAGGACTTGACAGGCTCAGAAAAGTCAAAAATAGTGAGATATCTTGCAGAGGGATGCAGCAGTCTCAAAATTGCAAAGCTTCTGAAGCGTGATGATCGAACAATCAAGCGTTTCATTCAAAATAGTCAACAGGGTCGCAAGAAGCGTGTGGAAAAACCAAGGCGCAAAATAACTGCCCATAAACTGAGAAAAGTCAAGCGTGCAGCTGCCAAGATGCCACTTGCCACCAGTTTGGCCATATTTCAGAGCTGCAACATCACTGGAGTGCCCAAAAGCACAAGGTGTGCAATACTCAGAGACATGGCCAAGGTAAGAAAGGCTGAAAGACGACCACCACTGAACAAGACACACAAGCTGAAACGTCAAGACTGGGCCAAGAAATATCTCAAGACTGGTTTTTCTAAGGTTTTATGGACTGATGAAATGAGAGTGAGTCTTGATGGGCCAGATGGATGGGCCCGTGGCTGGATTGGTAAAGGGCAGAGAGCTCCAGTCCGACTCAGACGCCAGCAAGGTGGAGGTGGAGTACTGGTTTGGGCTGGTATCATCAAAGATGAGCTTGTGGGGCCTTTTCGGGTTGAGGATGGAGTCAAGCTCAACTCCCAGTCCTACTGCCAGTTTCTGGAAGACACCTTCTTCAAGCAGTGGTACAGGAAGAAGTCTGCATCCTTCAAGAAAAACATGATTTTCATGCAGGACAATGCTCCATCACACGCGTCCAAGTACTCCACAGCGTGGCTGGCAAGAAAGGGTATAAAAGAAGAAAAACTAATGACATGGCCACCTTGTTCACCTGATCTGAACCCCATTGAGAACCTGTGGTCCATCATCAAATGTGAGATTTACAAGGAGGGAAAACAGTACACCTCTCTGAACAGTGTCTGGGAGGCTGTGGTTGCTGCTGCACGCAATGTTGATGGTGAACAGATCAAAACACTGACAGAATCCATGGATGGCAGGCTTTTGAGTGTCCTTGCAAAGAGAGGTGGCTATATTGGTCGCTGATTTGTTTTTGTTTTGTTTTTGAATGTCAGAAATGTATATTTGTGAATGTGGAGATGTTATATTGGTTTCACTGGTAAAAATAAATAATTGAAATGGGTATATATTTGTTTTTTGTTAAGTTGCCTAATAATTATGCACAGTAATAGTCACCTGCACACACAGATATCCCCCTAAAATAGCTAAAACTAAAAACAAACTAGAAACTACTTCCAAAAACATTCAGCTTTGATATTAATGAGTTTTTTGGGTTCATTGAGAACATGGTTGTTGTTCAATAATAAAATTATTCCTCAAAAATACAACTTGCCTAATAATTCTGCACTCCCTGTATATAGAGTGCCGAATTTCTTTGTCGGACCTATGACGGTCCAGCTGAACTCTGAATGTAAGTACTAAATATAAATTTCTGTCTAAATGCCAACAGATTCACAACAAGTAGCAACAGATTTTGCAATTTTTGCTGATTTTTCACAGTTCATTGCCAAACTACTGCAAACAGAATTCATGCAATTGCCAACTTGACCTCATTCAATCTCAAATCAAACAATCTCACACTTATGAAAGACTGATTCCGTTTTTTATTGCTATTTTATGTCCATTTTGTTGCAGTCTCTTTAGAGACAGTAGCTGACTGTGAGTGATCGCAGACCTGCTCCCATCTTATAAGCTACAATTAAAAGAGAACAAGATTGCAGGTTTGTAGCATGCAACAGCAGTAATTGCGGCCATGTCTTGGTTAACAACCACTGCTTTCCCTAGTAAGCAATATTGAGGGTCATTTTTCTGCTTTTGGAGTCTTTTTTTTTTATCTGCATGAATGGCACATTAAAGTGCATTCAGGTGACTATTGTTGTGATCTGGTGCTATGCATATTGAATTGAATTGAATTGAATTGAAGCAAACCCTAACTTTAACCACAAGCCATTTAATTTGTTAAAATGATAAAAGAACCAGGACAGACAACTTAGGTTAATCACAGTTACCTTTTTGCATAACAACTGCGGGGGAAAGTCAAAAAAGGACACTTTAAAAAAAAAACTTTTTGCTCATCAGTTAAAATGATTATTTTGCACGGAATGGACCACCAGTAGTTGGCACCAGTTACATTTCACTGTTATTGTCGTTGTTCTTTACATCCATAAAATCAAACTGATGCTAATCCTTCCGTGACATAAAGGCTATTTATTCTGCCGTCTCCCCAAACTGAGCTACATAAGTGCACTGACATAAAAGAAGGCAGATGTTTAGCCACCGTGACATAGCCCGTTGACTTAGGTACCTGCATTTTCAAGGTTCAATGTAGTGTTTAGTTTAGTGTTTTGGCTGTCACAGTGTTGCCAAAAAACAAAAACTATTGTTTTTTGGAGGTTAGCAAGCTCTGTTAGCAAGCTGCATCCGCACAAGTAAACAGACTAATAAAATCACTAGAATTTCATCCACCAAAACTAAATGCACAAACTTTTGTGTAAAGCAAGCCATAATATTTGTCAGAAACGTCCATTAAAATGCTTGGAAAGACACCAAAAATAAATATACTGGTTGCTCCAATAAGCGGATTTCATCTGCTATTCCCAAAATCCAGCATTCAGGTGAAAGAATACTGGAGCATGACAACTTCTTACCCCTTGAGGAGTTGTCATAAAGGTTGGGGACTTATCCATTAAGGCCAAGAACATTTTAGTATCTAGTAAACAAGCGTTTAATGCTATAAAGTTGGGCATCTTATCATGGAGCTAGCCCCAAGTGTCCACTAGAGGAACTAAAGTTTTTGGCACTTCTGGGTTGGCTCTCATTTTGCAGCCCTGGAGGTTGCTGCTTGCCTGACAGTTGTATTTGCTTCAGAAGCATGACAGTAAGATTTTTAAGTATAGTTTTTAAGTATAGTTTCTAAACAATGGTAATGTTAATCATAACAAAGTGCACAATTAACAAAAAACAAAGAAGTAACCTGAGTACTATAACAAGTGATTATTGTATGGCTCCAAAAGTTGATTCTGTTCATCTGTATGTAGAGTTTTGTGGGAGAAACGTTTCGTCACTCATCCAAGTGACTTCTTCAGTCTCAGCTGACTGCAGGTTTCCCCAACCTTATAAAGAGTACATTTGCATAACTGGGTGTCATCAGGACGCTACAACACAGAGCGAACACCATCCCCACTGGCACAGCGGCCAGGGAGGCAGAAGAACAGCACATCAAGAAGGCCCAGAGTAAATGTGGTGACCAAAAGAAAGCTCCAGCCGATCCAGGAGAGAAGGACAACCGCTGCCTAAGCGAAAACCTGTAGTGATCCCGTACGTGTCAGGAGTATCGGAGCATTTGAGATGCATTTTTTCTAAACACCGGGTCTCTGTGGCTTCAAAACACGCTGCGCCAAAAACTGGTCCACCCCAAGGATCGGGTCCCCCGACACAAACAGAGTAACATAGTGTACGCTGTTAAGTGCCAGGAGGATTGCCAGGATTTATACATCGGGGAAACCAAACAACCTCTGGCTAAATGGCTGGCACAACACAGAAGAGCTACCTCGTCAGACCAGGACTCTGCAGTCTGTTTACACCTACAGGCCAGTGGACACTCTTTCAAGGATGAGGATGTGCACATCCTGGACAGGGAGGAACGCTGGTTTGAGCGTGGAGTCAAGGAGGCCATTTACGTGAAAAGGGAAAGACCATCTCTGGATCGAGGAGGGGGCCTAAGGGTACATCTGTCACCATCTTACAATGCTGTGATAGCTGCCATTCCCCAGATCTCTGTGAATGGTACTCATGGCCAGTGATCAGTGGGCTTTGATCAATGGTCATGAGAATTTGCATAATTAAGGTTAAGGATCTGACCTCCCAGCCCATTGTTCCTTCAGTGGGCTGGTTTCATTCATTATGCAAATGTACTGTTTATAAGATTGGGGAAACCTGCAGTCATGATTGAGCATGCATCAAGACATTACCTCCAATGCATCACACAAGAAGTTTAAATGTGTGGATCTAAAACATTATATCATGATATCACGTTGATATTTGTGGTTTCCAGGTGCACGGACCTTTAGGCTTATGCCAAATAAACCGTTTGCATATGTTAGAATGAATTATGAGGTACATCCCGATCTATCAAACAACACTCTGAGTGGAATAAGACCAAAGAAAAGTCACTAAATCACCTTAGTGGAAGGTTCTGTTTTGCTACATTTGGCACTGCTGTGCTGTGTAAAATATGGAGAAATGCTACGCGAGCTAAAAATGGCACCACAGCAAACCTGTCCCAACAGCAGTGTCTCTGTTTGAGATTTGAATATGTCACATCACAGTATTTGCCTCTGTTACACACCAGCTCCCCAAGTTTCACTGCTCTTGACATTTTTTGGCCTAATCTCCCAGTCCAGTTTTAACTTTCTTAAAGTCAGAGGCTTTTGGTTGCACTTCTGCTATCCACAGTCAGAGTGTTTCTGACCTGTAAACCCACTTGAATAAAAAATAAATAAACTACTGATGCTGGGTGTGACCACTCTTGAACTTTCACATCTTGCCAAGATATAAACATTCTGAGATTGGCAATCAGCGCTAGCAGGAGAAGCTGATAATCGCTTTCACTGATAAATAAGTTGTTTATGTCTAACCCTGAAGATGACAGATTTTGTAACCTAGGAATAACAAGTTTTTAATAAGAGAAGCTCGCTCAAAATTAGGTCAACAACAAAAAAAAGTCCTGACCACAACCCGATAAAACGCCTTTGTGATGATGTCTTGATGCATTCTCAATCATCCAGGAAAGTAAATCTCCAGAAAGTTGATTCTGTTCATCTGGACGTAGCGTTTTGTGGGAGAAACATTTCGTCACTCATCCAAGTGACTTCTTCAGTCTCAGCTGACTGCAGGTTTCCCCAATCTTATAAACAGTACATTTGCATAATGACTGATCAAAGCCCCTCCTCGATTCAGAGATGGTTTTTCCCTTTTCACGTAAATGGCCTCCTTGACTCCGCGCTCAAACCAGCGTTCCTCCCTGTCCAGGATGTGCACATCCTCATCCTTGAAAGAGTGTCCACTGGCCTGTAGGTGTAAATAGACTGCAGAGTCCTGGCCTGATGAGGTGGCTCTTCTGTGTTGTGCCATCCATTTAGCCAGAGGTTGTTTGGTTTCCCCGATGTATAAATCCTGGCAATCCTCCTGGCACTTAACAGCGTACACTATGTTACTCTGTTTGTGTCGGGGGACCCGATCCTTGGGGTGGACCAATTTTTGGCGCAGCGTGTTTTGGGGTTTAAAAGCCACAGAGACTTGGTGTTTAGAAAAAACAAGGAAATACTTTTGATAATTAGTGCAGCACCATAGTTGTTCTTCACATTCTGATGATGTTTTTTTTAGTCAACTTTCAAATGTTTTAAACTGCTTTGAAGAAAAAACACACATTGCTCCTTTAATGGATGGCATGCTGTGTAAGTGGGTGCACAGTTATGATTATGAGAACTGGATTCGTTTTGTTTCTGTACTGATGTGTTTTTTTTTCTATACTGTTGATTGACTCAAGTCTAACAGCATACATCAGGTGAAAGTCACACAACCTTGAGTCAAAAAAACACATTCACTGCTTGAAAAGTTAAAGAGTGTGTTTCACAGTAGGACCATGGACAGGACAAAAGCACTACACATCACTGCGCGGGCGCGCACACACGCGCAGTAGTGTAAGGAAACTAACTACATGTACCTCACGTTTATCAAAGTACTTCGATGCAGTGCACACAGGCACCACATGCTGCAGTTACTGCAGACACATGCAAAAGTCATCCTAATATCTTTGCAAAACATTAAAATTAAAATTGCTGTTACTGAACCTCACAAGTAAATTTAAGGCGATTTTGCGGTTCAGGAATAATGATAAATAATTCAACAAAGTGGGATAGGGTCACAACGTTCTCCGGCACTACAAGTCCCGTCAGGAGTACTGCGGGAATACCTATTTTTGAAGGGAAGGGGAGATTATTTTGAATAAACTGATAAACAGCGCGGGCAGAAGAATAGATGACGTTATCTTCACAAATCTGGACGGATAAGGTCGGAGGTAAAGGCTACGGTACCACCGGGACCCCCACCTCTCTCTCCGGCTGCTCCTTTAAAGCCGAGCGGAGTGCTGATCAGAGCTGACGGGGAACAGTTTGGAGCTGGAGCGGATAGGAGAAGTTGCACCGCCCCGGTTCAGGCAGCAGGGCTGGAGCAGATAAAAGCTCAGATAGTGATTGAAAGTGATGGTAAAAGGATTTAGCCCAGGCATTAACCGAGGGAGAGAGAGGGAGAGAGAGAGAGAGGAGGGAGGGAGATATTTTCCATAAAGCCTTTTTTTTCCTCCTCTCTTTCTTTCTGCCCTTGAGCATCCCGGGTAAACCCGAGCTTTGTAAAAGTGGGAAAAGGAAGTGGAGAGGAGGGGAAGAAGGGCGGGCACAAGCCTTTTTTTCACAAACTCAATATTTTATACTTTTGATACTCCTTGACGCTGGATTTCAGTCCTGTTTTCGCAGCCGTTTCCAGATCTAGGACACCGATCTACCGTGCGCAGCCATCTACGCTGTGATCAAAAAGTATCCGTCGGACGGCAAAAAAAGGGGAAAAAAGAAATAAAACAGAAAAAGAAACCAAACAAACAGCGAGCCGGCTGATAACGGGAGTACAGTGAGGACCGCGGCGGGGGACGAGTACACTGGATGGTAAAGGGGATTTTTTTTTTTTTTGGCCAAACAGGGGGGGTGGACGTGCACGCACTCCGAGCAAAGTGCTGACCTGCCCGACAGATGCATGTCAGAAGTAAGTGTTTTATCTGATTAAAGCATTTCACAGCGGGATGCGTTTGTTGCGAAAGCTCTGCGAAGTCAGGCAAGCACCGGAGAGCTGCTGATGAGTTGTAGCCTCCACAATATCCGGAGCACTTCAGGATGTTCGGGGGGACTGGCAGCATAATTCATTCTGCTTTAGACAAACGCGCTGATGCATTCATTCTTGAGCGTGCATTATAGTCCGCACACATACATATATATGTAAAATTGGAGTGATGCTCCACGGAAGGATGCACTACTGTAGAAACTGACACACCCCTGCGAGACTGCCAGTGCCGGGCCGGGAAACAGCTTTGGCGACTTCACTTGACAAGTGAAGTAAGTCACCGGGTGTGCATGGGATAGGCTGTTTAAGCACCAGACTTCCTTTGGTGTGGGATGACGGGCGGATTATAATAAGTGAGTCCACGCTGCAAAAAGGGGGGGGAAATCATCATGAGTAGCTATTCATTTACTCGGCCTAAAATGGAAACATAGTTAATACAAATAATATTAGTTTATTTATTTATATTAGCGAATAACTCAATTAGCAGTTTGTTTCTCCGGAACTTTATTATCACACCAGTTACTGATGTGCTGAAGCAAAGCTGAATTTTGGATAGGCCCGAGGTTGATGAAGTATAAATGAAATGACACTACGCTGAAGAACGTTCTTGAACTAGACTGTGGATAAGTCACTCTTTATTTTTTGCACCATTTGCCGGGTCATAAAGTAAACAGATTATATTGGGCTATTAAATACCTCTTGCCGACGGATATTTCTTGCAGTGCAGTTATTACCATCTGTATAGTCCACTCTCTGTCGCCGGTATTGGAGCAAAAACAACTCTTACACACATACAAAAAAACACACACGCACAGGCGGCACCCGGCAGCAGCACGTGTTTTTACGCATAAGGTTATCCACGCGGTGTGGCGGTTTTTTTCTGTTCTTTCTTTTATTTTAACACTCATATATTCGTGCTGTATGTAAAACAAACTCCTTGTAACTAACTGTTCGTGGCATATATTCACTTTAAATGTTTTCATAGTTTGGGGGCAGTTGTGATGTTTTCCAGAGTAAATCAGTGGGATTTGTTGCATTTTTAATCTGACACCGCGAATTAAAAGCTCAACGTTACTATAAAAATGACATTTCGAAGACGGGCACTTAAGTTTTATCGAGCATAGTCCTGTCAAATGCCACGTGTATATATTTATTTGCAGTGAAATTAAGAATGCGAAAAATTGCGGACACAGGTATTAACCTATTATTTATTCCCCCCATTTCACCTCCAGGACAATCGGAAGAGCTCAACAAATCTGAAATGTCCAATGGATACATCTGGAGACGCATCAACTTCTCCTCCATCCTCTCCAACTAGCTCCGCCGTTTCCCTGAAGGACACCGCTCTGTGAGACATGGATCCGCGCAAACATCTCCCACCCAACTCCCTGCAACACTATGGTTAGAGTGCATGCCGAGACTCCTCTCCGTAACATTATCCACCCCCACGCCCACTGCCCATCTTCCTCAGGAAATCAGCCATCAAAACAGTGAAGTGTCCTGCTTTCCTTTCCTCTTTGGGGCTGCCAATAACTGACGAGAAACGCTGAGAGAAAGCTGCCGATTCAGTGTTTCGTTTTGGGGAATTAATAAACCTGGAGGCAGGTAATGTCAATTTACCCTGACCTCTCCATTCCAAACACAGCAGTATGGTGGTAGGGATGTGCACTCGTTCCCTATGATTATCGCTCCATGCTCGTAACCTGTCCTCTGAGCTCTGTGGCCCCCTCACCCTGTGTCGGACCCTTCTCCAAATACCCCCCCAGCCTGCCATGCTCCTTCAGGCTGTGTTGCTGCTGCTGCTGCGCTGCTTGGCCTCCACTCTGGGCCAGTACGAACTGTGCAAATCCCTGGTGAGCACGGACGAGGGCTCGGTGTGGGAGCATTACGCCTGCCAGCCAAAACCTAGGTCCATGAAAGACTTTATGCGGATCAAGGTGGATCCGCCTGGGATCACATGTGGAAGGCCACCGGAGAGGTTCTGCACTCTGGTGAGTCCATGTCAGGGCTTGTATCATATATGTTTCACTTTTATTAGTGACTTTAAAATGTAGGATATTGTAATAATAATGTTTCAAAGTGGTAAAAAAAATAGTGACCAGGAACACATGGGCCACATGCACAGTAGCCTTGGTCTTGAATGAAATGCACCTAAAAGTGTTGAAATAAAAGTTGAAACTATTAGTTTGGAAATCACCAGCTCACAGGGCTGAAGCGTAAAAGAGTAATGACAGGCATTTCTAACTAAGGTCAGAGCAGGATTCACACTGTAAAAGCCCCAGGGACCCGAAAGGAACGACACAAGTGCAATGACTGGGGACTGACCTAAAGGTGTTGTTTACATTAGTATGGACTTGCCAGCCCGGTGTCCGGTTTAATTTAGGGCTTCTAGAGGGGCTCGCATTTCCTGTGGTAAAATGCATACACTGGGACCTTTTAGTTCCAAGGACACTAAAGGGTGAGCTGCAGGAAAACTCGTTAAAATGTCTGCTACAGCAGTATTTAACACACTTTAGCCTGGAGGCTACTCCCAATTAATGTAGGTGTAATAATTAGAAATAAGGGTTATAAAATCGTACGAATGAAATTAAGCTTCCTCCCGCCTCTTCCGTGGAAAGTTTTATATCTGAGGTTTGACTCATGATTTGACTCACAGCACGTGTATGTATGTGTGTGTGTGTGTGTGTGTGTGTGTGTGTGTGTGTGTGTGTGTGTGTATTGAGTGCGTGTGTGAGACAAGTTCACCCTCTTGATGATCAGCCCTGCTGTCGCTGAGTGTCCACTCACTGGCAGGGCCAGTACCGGGGGTGCCAGACCCGTCTCAACAGCCCTGAGTCAATCTCACAACAAGTGTCTCCGCAGAGCGTTGGTCGGCCGACAACACATTATAAAATCATGTCATGCTGTTAATTAGGTGTTTATATTCTGAGTGACTGGAGACTTGTTAGTTGTTAAGACGATTTTGCAAACAGCCCTCCACTCTTGTCTGCCTCCCTTCCTCCCACATAGGCTGGCATTTGGGGGGTGGAGGGGTCATTTGACAGGAGCAGCAGAGGATACTGTGGTTTTCGGATACCTAATGGTTAATGATTTGTTTAACAGCGGAAACCACTGTTGTCTTGAGAGAAGCCTCTCATGTGACTTATCCTGAGAGGGGAGATGGACATAGCTAGTGGAAAGAGTGTGGCGGGGGGGGAAAGAGAGAAGTCAGGAGAACTGCTCGCTGCCATAACGTATTGACGTCTGCCCCCTAATGGCCTCAGCCTGGAAACTTCTATAACTATGTTTCTGAGTGAGCAATGATGAAATATTGATGGACGCCTTAATGGGCTTCCTTACAAGGACTGGCCAGCGTCTCTCATTCTCGGGGATCCAGAGTGGTGTTGCTTGGTAGATGAGACAGAAAGAGAAAGAGGAATGGAGGGCGGGACAGGAAGGAGTCTGGCCTTAGTCAGCAGTTTCACATCGGATTGGGTCTTTAGAGCAGAAAGTTCTTGTTCTTCTCAGGTCGTCGGTGGTTGTGGGGGGATTTAGAAGCAGCGCTCCCCTCTAAGTGCATTAGATGGGGATTTAGTGAGTGGGGAAGCTGTCAGATAAAAGTTTACTTAAGAAGCAAGGGATGTCAGAACAGCGGGTTTAATTCTGTACCGTGACTATATTCGTGTCATCACTTTAAGTCCTCATTCTGATTTGTAATGACCCATGAAATCTGTTCATTTTCGCTACAGAATCACTGAGCACTGAGGTCAGGATGCGATCGTGGTTAGGGTTAGGCTTACAGGGCTTTAGTTAAGGGGTTAGGGTCTGGCGTGATGGTGTTTCCACATCACAAAACAATGACATCACAACAATGTGATTGGTCGCTTGCAATGCTGAACCTTAATTTTAATAATCCAGGAACAGCACCAACACGGGGATATCATATTGTGCTTCTTTCTGCTGCACATGCCAAACAGGTATTGGTTGAGTGATATTAGGATACAGATCATTTATTTTCAAGCAAGTGCTATATTTTTCTTCCCCCTCTTCCTCTTCCTCTTTCTCCCCTCCCATCTTTCCAGATTTGGCAGCTTTACAGAAAAGCCAGTTTCTTATCTAATTGGTGTACATTTACATTCACTCATTCAGCAGTCCCACAAGTCAAGAGAAAGTCAGGGCACTCTGGAAAAAAAAGAAAAAGCATCACCCAAAGCGCAGAGCTGCTCACTCTTAATAAGACTACAGACATACTGCGGAAGATGTAAAATAATTTTCCCCCCCTCCACTTCTCTCACTCTACGACTGCTATGTAGCAGTCGTAGTAAAAGAACAAAAACTGGGGGAGAATTTACTTTTGGGGTTTTGATGTGGAGGCATGCTGTAGCTCCGTCCACCCCCTCCCGCTCACATTGGTTTACAGTAGTTTTTTTTTGCTCCCTCCATCTCCACAGGGATGCATTTTTTCTACTCTATTTATCTCTCTTGTTCCCTGGGAATGCAGCATCCTTTCTCCTTCGCCAAACAGGCCAGCATGTTGGCTTCTTTCAACATGACGGGCTTCCAAGCACTTTGACAAAGATGCTACTGTCACTAGTGCTGTGTTAGGAGCTTCAGTAGTCTCTTTGTAGCTTCTCTGTACGGCAGCTGCTATGGAGTTGTAGCTTGCAGTCGAGGGGCGATGGTCTAAGGAGATTTGAGGCAGCACGGTGTACTGGTGGATAGGTAATAATGAGGAAGAAGTAATAATGATCCAAGCTTAGCTAAGCAGATAGATGAAATCAACACTAAATGCACACGGTGTTGATATATATTAAAAAACAATGTAGCATTCAAAGAGGTCTCACCGTACTGTTGTTTGTTATTTTGTCTCTCGGTTTTGAACCAAAACCTTCAATCAACGCTCTCCCTCGGGGCGGAGAACATAGAGCAGCTGAATGCAAATGGGTAGCGTGCATGTGTACTGGAATGTACAGTGAACCAGCAGGGCTGCATGAAACGTGCACGAGTTGGCCAACAGTGCACACTAGTATGTCTAAGAAAGACACACACAAAAAACATGCGCGCACAGACGCACACACACCTTCCTGTTTCAAAACACATTTGCCCATTTTAGAAGGTAGAAATCTGCCAGCTCTAAAAATAGACATGATAAGAGAGAGAAGCCGCGCAGCAGCGGAAAGGGAGCATGCAGGAAGGGGAGGAAGATGGCAGCTGGTAGCGTGGATCAGTGCATCCCAGACTGGGCCTATGGCCATACTTCATACTCCCTGCCCAGTGTAGCCATGCCAGGCCCGGCTGGCTTGCCCTGCCCAGCAGCGGGACTTCAAGGCTGCGCAAAAGGGCCACCCACATCCAGCAGTGGGCCATCGTCAGTCAGCCTCCCTGGGGTGAAAGATAGCTCAGGTGGCCACTGTCCTAATAATACACCCATGGAGGTGAATTTGGGCACAGCATGAGCAGCTTTGACAGCGCAGGGGTATAATTATCGAAGGGAAAAGAGAGAGAGAAGGGAGCGGACAGCTAAAGAGAATGACAGAGTGTGACTATACAAACAAGGCAGGAGGGGGAGGGTGCGGTGATGTAATGGCATGGCTTGCTTCCCCCATTAGGACACAGTTGAAAGTGATCAGAGAGTGTTTAGATGTGTTGGCAGAACGGGAGGATAGTTATAAGTGAGATTTATCCCTGACTGAGGTGAAACTAAGAGGGATTGGCTGCAGGGCTTAGACAGTCTGAGGTGAACTTAGCAAAACACCTTGTTTAACCTATCAGGAAGTGTGGAGAGGAGTAATGCTTAGTACTGAGGGATGTGTTGAGTGGGGATACTACTACGAATGCAAGAAGCTTTCATGTATCCGTCCAGTGTACAAGAGATTGAGTGGCAACAGTGTAAGGAGGATCCTTTAAAAGTCTGGGTTAGAAAATTCAAACGAGGGCAAGGATGCAGCACCCTGCAGCTGTCCAAACGCTTCAGTGTATCAGAATCTATCAGAACAGACAGAGAAAATACAGATATCCCCTGGAACAGCCTATTGACAAGTACTTGGTATGATTTCCTTTGATTTGAAGAGTTTTTGGCCCCCCGGCTCTCACTACAATCCACATGTTCTTACACTAAGGCAAAGCACCCCCCCCCCCAAAAAAAACCCAAATAGTTTGATGTCAACTTTCTAAAAGCCTTTAAAATCAAAAGCAACCCTCCACTCTCCTGCATCGCTTTCCCGCACTTGCACACAAGCATACTTCCTGTGCTAACTTTCAGGATGATTTGAGGTGCATATAAGAAGTTTTCAGATTAAGGTTTTCAGTGAAGCTGTGAACACGGATCATCTTGGTTTACCAAAAAATCTATAAGGGAGAAGTAGTGACTAAAGTGTTTTCAAAAGCAAAGATTGAAAGTATGAGGACGCCCAGGCTTACAAATACCAGAGTTTGACATTTATTTCTCTTAGTGCAGCTCCTCAGTTCAAAAAGTGTGCAGAAGAAAAAGATGCACAGTTCAGCTCAAAAAGATAAAAAAAAAAAACAGACATTTTTTAAATCTGGCTGATGTCCCCTTCAAGGCAGTCTTCTTGGGTAGCAGTTCACTGTTTTCTATTTTTAGATCACTCCAGTGTGTCAAAAAGGTTGTCTTTAAAGTCACAGGACATAGGACTGGTGGTGAGCAAACTTTATGTTACTGCTGCCTAAAAGGTTTGATGGAAGGATGGCACATGCAGTTCAGGTCGCTTCTGCCTAATGTTCTCTGTCAGATGCCTACATTAGTCTTGACAGTCTGACTCTCGGGGTTGACTTCACAAAGAACGACCCATGAATTTTTAAAAAAACATAACATCAACAACAGCAACGAGTTCCAGGAAGTGATTTAAATATAGCAACAAGGAAGCAGTGCAGATGTGCACAAGAAGAAGGAGGGATAAGCCAACTTTAAATTAGGTGTAAAAGTCAGTTTAAAGGACTTAAAGGTACAGTTTGTAAAATTCGACCACCAGTTGTCAGTAGATTTCAATTCAAGTGTATCATTCTAGCTATGGTGGCTGCTGTAGGACAAACATGTTTTAGGCAAGCAAGCGAGATAAGAAATATTTAATTTTGATTCCATCCCATAACAGATAGATTCACTATATTACTGTTTGTGTAAAAAAACAATTTTTCTGAACATTATATTTTAAAAATGGATATGTGTCAATTAAATACTTTGCTATATTTTCAGTTTTTACCCTCAAGTCTTCTCGAAAACTCTGGCTGCTTTTCATCTGTAGAACCGAGATAGCAAAGTAAGTTCAGACTTGATCTGAGTTTTTTGCATTCTGGCTATGCTGTCAGGCTGTTTACCTCACAAAGTTTACTTGTCAATATCGTGGGTGAAAACATCCATGTCTATTTACCCTGGAAGAGTAGAAGAAACTTTGTGAAAGCAGTCCAATACTCTCCAATGACATTGATATTGAGGTGAGGGGTGAGGATGTCTTCAATTTTATGCTGGTAAGCGGTGCTGTTTTTGCTGCGCTAATGAAACTTTGTTGGACTCAGACACTTAGAGAACAAATTCTCATAAAAGATGAGAAATTATTCAAACTGTGCATCGGAGTGAGAGTGTGATTCTTAGGACACTCAAGCCTAATGTTAGCTGGCGTAATGTTAGCTTATAACCAGCTGTTGTTGTTTAGTTGGCGCGTTGTCATCTGTCCAGAAATAGCAGGGTCGCATGTCTAATTTTAATGTGTAATTAAAATTTTCCTCCACTTTTTGGCATACTACAAATGTGGCTGATCTCTAGCCACAGACATAAAACACAATCAGACAGAATTGCATATTCTATATCAGCCTCTGTAGTTTGTTGCCCCATCATCTACAATACAATGTATTTTTAATGGATTCATTCTCAGTTCCTAGCAAAGCATACAAGTACAAGTACAATATTATCTTTTTCTTTTAAACAAAATCTACAAACAACTGTCTGCATCTTTAAAATAAAACTTCATGCAGCTTAAGAGGGATCCGAGAAAGAAGTGGGGACCTACCTCAAGTGATCCGTCAGTGTCAGTTGCAGTGGGCCAAAGATTGTAAAGCTGTCATGACAAAATACTTGGAGGTGTGACATAAAAGCTTGCCACACTTCTATATCCCACCCCTCATCCCCACTTGAGGTTAGCCACCATTAGCATAACCGGTGCGCCAACTCTCAACTCATAGCGGTCAGTGTAGGCAAGTTAGACATGATCAGAGATGGGCAGTAACTGTAATCTGATTACTTCTTTCAAGTAACGAGTAAAGTAAGGGATTGCTATTGCAAAAACGGTAATTAGATTACCGTTACTTTCCCGTAGTAACGCTGCGTTACTAAAACCGTGATTTTTCGCGAGAATGTCTCACGACAGTGACGTAAGCGAGTGCGCCGTTAGTGACAACAGCTGTGTGCAGATCAACAATGGATCATATATCGATTGTGGGAGAGAGTATGAGCGTGCAGCGTTTAAAGCGTGGAAGTACTGACCTTACTTTGAGTTTGATTCCATAAAAAGTGACAAAAACATTAGCGTCCGTTGTGCGTGGGAAGAAAACTTTTTTTTACAGCGAAAAAAACCCCTAAACTTCCGAGCAAGCACCGAGAGCACAACGACGTAATGGGAAATTCACAGAGAAACTCGCGGATTCTTCAACTGACCGCGGCACACCTGCACCAGGGTAAACCTCCGCCTACCGCAGTCCTGCTTTACAGGTGAAAATAGAGCAACAGGACCGCTGAGTCTTTGACTTTATTTATTGTCTGCTGTGTTTTACGTACATCTATTTGAAAGACTGAGTGTAAACACAAAAAATATTTTATTTTATGGGCTGAAATGTGTAGAAAATTAAACTAATTTATTCAAGTCAGAGAATGTTGCATATAATTAAATTTTTGCTTGATGCATAAAGTTAAAAGATTAAAACTGATAAAACAAGTTAAAAAAAGAGACTTTTCCATTTGATTACATTTTGTATGATGGATTATGTAGAAAAAGTAGAATTGGGCTGAGAGATCTATCGCTTTATCACCTCTTCAGGTTGTAAATCGTGTTTTTAAAAAGTAACTAAGTAACTAAGTAATTAATTACTTTTGAAAATAAGTAATCAGTAAAGTAACGGGATTACTTTTTTGGGGAAGTAATCAGTAATTAGTTACTGATTACTTTTTTCAAGTAACTTGACCAACACTGGACATGATACATCTGATTCTGTTATATGAGTTTTAATGCTTTTCTTAAATTGTCAACTGTGAATTCAGCTGTGTTTGCAGACTGCATTTGAGATAAACTGCTAGTGCAATATTTAAAAAATACAGAAAGGTAAAGAAAATGATATAAAGATCTCTGTTGCACAGTTCACATCTCATCTCTTCTGCCTTACCTTAACTACGTCTCAACTACCATTGGTTTAGATTTTACAACGGACCCTGAATCCATCTAATCGCTACACTTGGAGACAACAGTAACTCTGCCAGATATTTTGGATCTGCTATAAGCACTGCCTGAATTCTAAGATAAGTTGCTAATAAAACTCGTGCTGGTTCAACTGCGGTAATTTGAACAGGACAAGCTCTGCTGCTGCTTCGGATCAGCGTGGTGTCGCCGCTTGGTCCTTCTTATTCTCTCCTCCTCTTCATGCACAATCACACATGCCTACAGTAAACATTTACTTTTTCCTGCCTGCGCACACACATGCACACGAATACACGCACACAGACATAAACAACACCCGCCCACACAAACACACACCTAAGACACTTTTACACTTGCCAACTGCTGTTTTGCACCCAGCAAGACATTTTCCAGCAAGCGGATAATCACTTTTTCAGGTAAAGTAAAAGGTTTGTAATCCTTTACATGTACAAATACACAGTTACGTACGCTCGCTGGCAACACACACACACACATACTGATGTACTGTCTCCATCCAGGGTAACAAGAACTTGCAGCACGATGGAAAAGCTTCCAACAAAATAAAAGATTACGTTATAAGTGAAAAAGCAATATCTCTTTCTCTTCCCCTCTGTGCCCTTTTTAATGGGGAGGGCCATTTCATTTGATGTTTCTCCAAAATAAAATAAATTGCGTTCTCTGAGTGAGGGTCGGTACCTCTATTCCCCTCGCTAGCAATGTATTGTGGAAACCTCTATAAGTGGAGGTAGAAATAAAGCAGACAGCGTGATAGAGAAAGGTGGCAACAGAAAATATTTCTTGGGAACACAACTAGTCATAAGAGCAAAGGAAGGGACAGAAATGTAAAGGAAAATTTTTTGCATACTTCTTTGTGAATGGATGGTGGACTTTTTCTTTTTCTTTACAGAACAAGAGTTGTTTCGTCGCTCCTGATGTGTTCAAAAACAAGGCAACGATCTGTGCTCACAGCCGTAGCATGAGCCACATTTTTAGCACTTGAGGTATTTCTAATGATCATTTAGGATCTCACTGTATTCCTGTGAGTGAAAACAAGAAAGCCACTGACAGCAGGGGCATCATGGCGGCTGTTGTCGTGGAGACGGGATCCCGGTGAGGATAATTGCTGGAGGGGCTTAGCAGTGCGGGCCACCTGCCGCAGCATTTGGCTGGGATCTGTGTGTCTGTGT
>NW_005187403.1:5597439-5605432 GCF_000239375.1 Pundamilia nyererei | reverse complement strand
TTTCGACCTGATGCTGTAAAATACTGTAATGACTCCCTCATGTTGTCTGGTACTCACATGCTTTCTGTGTCAGACAAAACAGGAAATGCTATCACCGGTACACTTCAGGAGCTAACCTATATGTGCTCTATCTGGGACTGTGTGACAGTGCGATCATTTTCAATCGGATTTGTAGGTCAAGGGTCATCCTCAGAACAACAGGCGTACTAATCTTACTTTGAGTGTGTGTAAACACGTGTGTGGACGGGTCTGGATTGAAGGGCACAGAAGCAGCTGATCCACCACGGAGCTGCTACTCTCACTCCGAGGCTCGCTATAACCCTCTTCATCTGATCCTAATTACTTTTTCTGGTTGCAGTTGTTTATGAGCATTGTAGATGATCATCTTAAGTGTGTTTGCGCTGACAGCGATCTCGATGTGAGTCAGTGCAAAGAGAGATAATTGGGTTATCAGATGGGGAACAATGCTGCTATGTTGCTCCAGTGAGCAGAGAGATAGATTATCTGCAGTTTCTGGTATAAAGATACCACTGCTGTGTCTTCACATGCATTATGATCCCGCACAGTGTCTTTTGTGCCATACAGCTTCTCTCAGCACCAGCTCAGCGTTTGCTTATGTTTGGAGTTTTCCCCACTCTGCACTGTCACCATAAATCAGATGATTTATAATCTCAGCCTCGCAGGATTGTAACTTTTGCTTTTGTTATCAGGCCACTAGAGTGAGCTTGAGTGACTGCTCACTTTTCTGTAGCGCAGTCCAATGACTTTATTCAAGAGGGCTTGGCAATAGATGCAAAGAAGCAGCGACACGTGATACGCACTTGCAAGGTTCATCAATATTGTGCAGTACTGCTTTCACAGAAAGAAGAAACTGCTGTTTCATGTGATACTCCACCCAAAATCTTTATGGAACTGAAAGGTGGCTTGATTTCTTTTTAGTAGGGGGGGGGACCAAAGGAGCTTCTCTGACCGCTTCTCCTACTCTCCATCTGTATTCTCAATATATTACAAATACTCAGATATCCATGAAACGTTTGCACCTCAGACCCAACTCTGTCAAGCTTGTTAGCAGCTGTGTCATCTTGATGTTCAAGCGCCCCTTCAAATTCTATACAACCAACCTTTAAACCCTGCAGGGTCAGTGTTTGATCGTCGAAACACAAATTTGTGGTGAAATCATCAGGCGATCAAATTTAGCCAGATTTAAGCAGCAGCACCATTACATTACTCTACATTAAGGCTTCTATCCATGGTGTAATACACTTTTTCAGTTCAACATGTAGCCATGACTACAATTTGATAAATGGCTACACCAAAAGTAATTAGATCTCAATTGATCGAATGACTACTATATTTGCATAAATAAATTCATTACATTTTGACAATATTTTAACAACACACATTATATGTGCATTGAATTTTAGCCAGGACCAAGAAATTGGTATTATCAAGAGAAAAATGTTTTTTTCTTTCTTTCTTTTGGTCTAATTAATACAAGAATAAACAATATGGCAGATCCTTGTGATAAATTGTTAAAACATCTCATTGGTTGTTAAGGCTCATGATATGTGATGTTACAGGTCCAAGTAGGAAACTGTTCTTCTTCCCCACCTTCCACTAAACGCAACAACCCCCAGGGACCCATATCAGGTCCTCTTCTCTTCTCAGTATACATGCTCTAGCTTTCAGAAACACAATATTCCCTTATACCTGGATGATACTGAACTTTATCTACTTGCCACACTTGAAAATATCTTCTCAGTGAAAAAAGTCTTTGTCTCAAATTGTGGACCCTCCTTCAACTAAATGATACCAAAACTAAAACTATTGAGTTTGGTCCATCAAACTCCACAAATATCTTAACAAACACACCTGGTGCTCCTGGTTGAAAATCTTGGTGTTTCTATGGAAAGTTCCTTTATTAATCAAATCAGCAAACTCAGCTTTCACTAATTGAGAAGCATCACTTAATTAGAGCTGGTTTAGGCTCTAAAGGATATGGAAACATAAATCCACAGCTTTATCACCTCACAGCTGGACTCTAACTGGTACAAATAAAAGATAACATATCACTTCTGTTTTGGCTTGGCTGTCCTGGCTAAATACAAAATTAATTTTAAAAAGGTTATAGGTTGTCTTTCAAGCCTCCCTGTGGATCAACTCTATTAATTTCAATCCATATTTTGCCTCTGGGTCCCTGAGGTCATTTTGTCAACAACTTCTCTCATTGGCCCCATTTTCACCTAAAAACGACTAAAGGTCATTTAAGGTAATTGAGCCTTTGCATTTATTGCACCGAGACTCTTGTACAGTTTGCCAACTCACATAAAAACCTGTCCAACAACTTAAAATTTGAAATAATGCTAAAAAGAATTTTCTATATGGTGTAAATATGAAAGCTAGCTTTGTCTGCTTTACAACAGCCCATCTTTACTGCATAATAATTGAAAATCTTCAAACTAATTATTTAACGAAACATGTTTTTTTTTCTCCCTGTAGTAGTTATTTTCAGCCTAATTACTATTATTTTACCAAATGACATTTCAAGTTGAGCTGGTGCATTCTTAAACACTACAATTAGAAACAGCACAAACGCTAAAAGTAAAAATAATATGGGAGGATGAAAAAAGAGAAGAAGAAAGGGGAGGAAGCAGCGGAGAAGCAGGGGCGGTAGAGGTGGAAGAAAAAAAGAGGGATATTTATACTCTCTAGTCCATCAAGAGCTTGTTAAGCATGCAGCGGTAAAACACAGAACGACAGCCAGATTTCGAATAAATAAAAGAATAAGGATGACATCAGCTGTAGAACTGCAATCAGTTACTACGAGTGGAGAAAACCAGAGAGGAGGATGAAAACGCAGCTGAAGATTCATTATTGTAATTATGCAAACATAACGCTGTTATGGGAATCCTTTTTCACAAGGTACATAAAAACTTAAATAACAAATAAATATACTGACATAAATTTAAACACATATTCAATATATAAATACAATGTACTGACATGTATTGTTTGTGACATGTTGAATTTTAAATGTGAAGTGATGTGTAATGAAAGAAGACAGTATATGAGGGCAATAGAGTGAATGCTTGGTCAAATAATACAAAGATATTTGTATTTGATGCAATTAGTGACTTCAGCTAAATATTGTAGAAAATCATAACAGTCTAATTAGTGCATCTTGGGGGCATGGTTAGCCTTCTGAATGTAAAACAATCCAAACAGCACGAGAGCTGAGCTTTGCAAATTAAGCACCAAGAGAGATGGCTGCGGATCTGTGGGATTTCCTTATGTAAATATTTTTACTTGGGTGGTGATGGGGATGTCAGACAACTGGCTTAAAACAGTCAGCTGCATCAATTTCACTGAAACCTCTGCAGTGGTTTTAATATGACGAGCCAGCATCTGTGGAATTAAAGATGTATAAAACTTTTTTGAAAAGTTGGTGGAGTTGCGACAACTCTTAATGTTAGTTGATGCTAACTTAGGCTCCTAGAAATTACATTTATCACACTATGTTTTTT
Organism: Pundamilia nyererei; assembly: GCF_000239375.1. Lineage (NCBI taxonomy): Eukaryota > Metazoa > Chordata > Actinopteri > Cichliformes > Cichlidae > Pundamilia > Pundamilia nyererei. Next base: position 5,601,908 of record NW_005187403.1, on the reverse strand, counting down.
GTTAATTAACATATTTGGCAAGTTACTAAAATGATTAAAGCCAAGCTATTTTATTTGCTTTTCGCTGGAATATCAGATCATGCAGAACATTGGTGTAATGACTATAGCACTGATATGTTTTATAGTTATGTGTAGACAGTCAGAAATTGGGCTAGGAAAGGACTGTGGTCTGGTTTAATATATAAAATGTCTTGATACAAAATGAACTGAAGGCACAGCCTTGTCGCCTAAATCTACATAGAGATGGGAATCACTTGTCAGGAGCTGCAGCCCACCCTTTACCCTCCTCTCTGTGACTGTGCTGCAGTACATACACTAAATATAGCACTTCATTCACTCAACCCTGATCCCAAACATAATCCATCCAAAGATTACATTTGTCAATGCTGAGAAAGCCGTGCTGTATCACGTATATAAAGTAGTAATGGACCTGATGTTTTTTGTTGGAGTTTTTTTCATTATGTTTTGTTTTTTGGGGGGTTGTTTCAGAATTTGCAAGCCTAAACAAGTGGAAGATGAATTTGTCTTACTGGTATCAAGGGAAGATGAGATGCATGAGATATTCTTACAGAAGCATTTCTCGTTGCAGGTGTAAAGAGGCTTGTAGCTCTCTGTGAGCAGCGTGACTAATCCTGTTGACTTTTAGTTGTGTAGAGGGGCAGCAACTTGAAAGTCTTGGCATCACTAGAAGAGGAGGATCAATTCTCTGGAGTTAAAAGTGCAGCAGCACTCTGCTGTCTATGCAAAGACAGTGATGATGCACGATCCTCTTGACCTTCACACTTCCTGTTGTGTTGTTTGGCAAGTTTACTTTTAAGCTCTCTGTCCCTTGGTGCATTGGAAAGGCCCTCCATACACGTCTCTTTTTGTCTTTTTTGGGAGGATAATATGGAAGATTTTGGTGTTGAGCTGTGGATATTGTGGGAATAAATATACATCTTTTGAATCAGCATTTGTACTGGGAACAAAGGAACATCCTGATGATTGTGAATAGAATTTGTAAATCCGTAGCTTAACATAATTTTCCGTTGCAGTAATGATGGCTGCAGCTACTGCAGGGACCACAAATCCATTTTTAAAGCAAAGACATTTTGTTGTCTTGTCAATTGAGAATTTGCTGAGCCTATTTAGGGCTGGATGACCAGAAGAGAAAAGCAGACAACTGCCCAAGGGACTCAAAGGGCCCCAGTGTCAATGTGAATTTGCAGTAATCTAATAAAAATGCAATTTTCGGGAATATGCACTGTATTATCAAGTATTCATTACTGTTCCTCTTGTTAGAGTCATTCCCGAACCCCGAATGAAATCCTTTCTGTCTGTCTTTATCTCTCTTTTAGGAGAACCCATACCTATGTAGTGACGAGTGCGATGCCTTAAATCCAGACCTTGCCCACCCTCCTCAGCTGATGCAGGACAATGAGCGCAACGGCCTACTTACCTACTGGCAGACAGTAACATGGCGAAACCACCCACTGCCCCTGCTGGCCAACGTCACCATGTCCTGGAACAAGAGTCTGGAGCTCACAGACGATATCCAGATCTCCTTTGAATATGGCCGCCCTACGATCATGGCTCTGGATAAGTCCATGGACCACGGACGCTCCTGGCAGCCCTACCAGTTCTATGCCGACGACTGTCTGGATGCATTCAACATGCCACCCAAACAAGTGCGCGATCTCTCACCTGCTAACATCACACGGGTCATCTGCACTGAGCAGTACTCGCGCTGGGTTGGCTCCAAGGCTGAAAAGAATGTGAAGTTTGAGGTGCGGGCACGATTTGCTGTGTTTGCTGGACCTCGGCTACAGAACATGGACAACCTGTACGCCCGAATGGAAAGTATGAAGGGACTGAAGGACTTCTTCACCTTCACCAACCTTAGGTTGAGGCTGCTCAGGCCTGCCCTCGGAGGTACCTATGTCCAGAGAGACAACCTACTCAAGTACTTCTACGCCATCTCCAACATCGAGGTACCTGCCAGGTGAGAGCCACTTTTGACTACATCTTGATACAAATTCACACCTTTGAATGTAAATCTGATTATGAACATAAGAAATTCTTTGGTGAGAAGAATACAAAACATGAAACTATTAAGAACTCCGTACAGGACAAAAAAATAAAAATAAATAAATAAATAAAACTATTAAAAACATATGTGTTAAACTGAAGTTCACTAAGAGGAACATTTGCAAAGTATTAAAACTCAGACAGATTTATATATTTATAAAATGGGAGTCATTTTATTCGGTTTATCCAGTTATAATATCTTGATAAAATACCAGCATCCTTTTTAAAATCAAACATTACTCTTAATAAGAATAGCTTAACAAGGGTTAAAGGGTTTTGTCAAGGGCACAAATAAATGTTTGAGGATAGGAGCAGAAATCTCAAAGATGCTCAGCTGCTAAATTTCTGTAAAACACATTAAAGGCCTAGACCAGTCAGCAAACACCTGACAACCTCCAGCTGCTAATGAGAAATGTGTTCAAAATCCTGTGTTCAACAGCCAGCAACAAACAAACCCATCAGGGAAGACATGTTTTATGTATGCTAGCTACTTCTAGCTACTTCCTAGAAGTAGCTAGAAGTAGCTAGCAATGACTAAAGGTAAGCTGCAAAATATTGATATCATAATTTAAATAAAATTAAACTTTGTTTTAATTGAAAACCATTTTAACAATGACTTACATAGTCTCCAATCGAAATATTAAATACCAAAGCAAAACCACAACAGTTCAATTACATCAGTAACAGTTTTCCATTTCATATAACTTGGTAAGGGTTAAATCTGAATCATATATCAAATTAAATGCCACTGAATCTTTTATCAATTCTTGAATGTAGCTTTGTATTTTTTAAGTAACTAAAACTAGAAATATAAACTTATTCAATGAAGATGTTACATAATTTTATTTTGGTACAAGAAGCTAGAAATGATTTTTGCTGGGAATGTTATTGTATTTGCTTGATTTTTTTTAGTAATTAATTGTTGCTTTATAAGCTGTATGTTGTCTGTAAACTTTGGATGTTTTCAGTCCAGTTGCTATAGGTGTACGAAATGAAGCACTTAGCAATTCATTTTGTCTTTACAAGCATTTGTGAAAGAATGAGTTGTTCTAAAGAGCGCCGTGAATTCAAGCGCCATAGTGTAATAGGATCCCACCATTGCTGCAAATAAGTTTGTGAAATTTCTTTCTAGGTGTTCAACAATCAAGAGTGGGTGGTATTATTGCAAAGTTAACATGTTTAGGAACCCCAGTAATTCAGCCACAAAGTATGAAAGTTAAAGGTTCGTTGGTTTAGTTTTAGTTTTTTAGCTTTGAGAATGATTTCTGTGTTTGAGTTTCGTTGTTAGTGAAAATGTTTTGTTTTTATTAATTTCAGTGGAAATTTGAAATTTTTTAAGTGAGAGGCGTATTTTTTGACATTGATTGTTCGGACACATTGACATTACATTCACACAACTCGACCAAAATAATGAAGGTCTTGATTCAGAACGGCGAGGTTAATTAGTTCAAAATATTGATCTTATGTATGAAAATTTTAACTGGAGCCTTCTGTATGCATCACAGTAACGATCAACTAGACCATTTCTCTGCAGAACAGTCAGCACTCTGTTTAACTTTAAAAAAAAAACACTGTACGCTTGCAGTCGTTGACGATATAGTGGGATGTTTCTCTGTACTCACACTATTTGGCAGAGTACAGTCAACGGCTTGGAGAGAAGCCGCTTGGACCGATAGACCAGTTTTTCAGGGTAGCTGATACAGAATTAACTGGCACTGCAGCCACAGAATGCAACATCCAGCACCAGCTATAAAAGTGAAAGTGTTAATTTTACATGCGTACACTGTTTAATATGAGATTAGTGAATCTTCGCAGACCAGATCCAATATGGAACTGATCATATTTATGCTTGTAGTTCAGTATTACTTTTCCTGCACTCAGACATGACAGATAAGGTATGTTCACCTGCCAGTGAATGTACCCTCTGTTCTGACATTCAGCCACACACTTTCACACACAGCTACTGTGATCTGAGGGCATTTCAAATGACACCCCCCCACCAACCCCCCCACCAACCCCCACACCTCCACACATACTCTCTCTCAGCCTGAGTCCTGGTCTGGCTGTCACTGGCCTGTGAAGACAATGATTAATGACAGAAACACGTGGCCTCGGTGGTCGAACGTAAACCGCCATCCACATTCTGCCAGAGGAGCCGGGAACCCTTACATGGCAACTTTGTGACAGTGAATGATGCCCGGGCCGTCATGCTGCTGCTTAGCATCAACAAGCCATCTTTCCTGCCTTTCAGAATTCTTCCAGAATTATTATTCCAATCAATACAGCAGGCTGACATTTGAATGGTATTTAACATCCTTGTTGGGATGGCATGGACTCAGAAGAAGAAGGCATAATTTGTGCGTGTGTGTGTGTGTGTGTGTGTGTGTGTGTGTGTGTGTGTG
>NW_005187403.1:5584164-5597403 GCF_000239375.1 Pundamilia nyererei | reverse complement strand
GACAGGGGTTGAGAGTGAGATGGGGAAAGTGAAAATGAGCTACTGTTTGAGTGAGGCGTTGACCGATGGGGCCTTTGTGTGTGCGTGTTTGTGTGTTTGTGCGTGTGTGTGTTGAGTCAAGGTATGGGGGTGGGGGGTGGGATGTCTGATAAAGTCCTGAGTGGATGCTGACACAGCACACGCACACAAACACAAACAGCCCTCTGGCAGTGGTGAAAGGGCCTGCAGGTATTGATCACAGCCACTTTTCAGGCTCAGCATAGCATCAGAGAGAGCAAGGGATCGACCCCTGGCTGCAATAGTCCCTCGCCAAACCAGAACCGCAACCAAACTCCGAAAATGTAACAATCAACCATTTCTGGCTTTGATATATTCGAGCAAACTCTTTATTTAGTGGCCTACAAGCGCGCAGCATCTAAGAATTCATCATCACACATGAAATCCCCGCTGTGCCACTCTGCTTGAAACAGCTACACCTACACTGTTAGCTCGGGGGAAATTTCTCTTTGTGTACGTCTCTTAACTTCTCTCTTCATCCTCAGAGCCGGGCCAGTGGCAGCTGGTGATAGTGTCAGCGTGTGTTGGATCTGGTGACAGAGGAGCCAAATTTAGCTCTGTGGAGATGACTGAGGCCAGTCCGTCTTCCGCCCTGGCCACCCACACCTCCCGTAACATAATCAGTAATCAATAAGTTATTCTGGGCAGCCAGGAGGAGTATTAGGTGATAGTGGTGGGGGGTCCTCAACAGTACAGTACAATCAGGAGTGTCTGATGCTTACGGCTGGGAAATTGATTTTAGGGGAGCGAGACGATTAGTCAATGTTCCCTGGACAAAAGGCTAAGCCATTCCATCTCATCTCATCTGGCCTTAGTAACATATTAGGATTTCCAATGCTTAAAATTTGAATAATGAATATTCCACTCTGCTGGAGCTCCGCCGGGGACAGCACGCTGAAATGGGTTTTATATGATCAAGCCCGAGTGGCAGTGTACCACAGGTCGCAGCAGTAATGAGATATGCTGGTGTTATCGATGGAGAGAGGCTTGTAGTCACTTCCTGACCGTATTGTATGTCCCCGGGCCTCTAGCTGTGGCTCTCTGACTGAACCCAGTTAAAAGTAATTATTATTGGTTAACTCTTTTTAAAAACCCAAACTGACCGCGGACAGAGACAGCAGAGCAAGCTGTTTTCCCATCAAACGGTGTAAGATGTTGCCTCTGTGGAAAGCGTTTCACTTTTATCTGACGCTGCATTGTCAGAGTGACTGGTCAGGCTCTAAAAAGCTGGCACAGGTATGCGGGAAGTCAGGTACTTGGGGGAGGATGGGGGCAAATGTTGCTGCTTTATCAATAAATAGGTAACCTGATAGGCCATTAAGTGCAAACGCAGGCAAGTTGGATTTGATGAGAGTGAGGTTGTAAATTTAGATTTGTGGACGCGATGAAAACACTCAGCAAACCGGATCTCGGGCGAGCGGCGAGAGGGCATCTGGGGTAGAGGACAGCCAGAGGTGGGGCGGGGGGTTTTGAAGTGGGCAGAGTGGAGAGAAGGTCAAACAGAGGCAGCGTGGGGAAAGTTAAATTGGATCGGGTTGATAGAATATTATCATAGGATTCAGCGTCACTCACTTTGTGTTGCAAAGTTCTCCCAAGGTTAACTGTAATGAGCAAAAGTACTGACTACAATTGAAACTCTAAGCCAAGGTGTTTGGGGTTTTAAAAGCCCTGGGCTGTATGTTCATTTTGCAGGCTATATTCAAACCCCAGATCTGGCCATTTCCATATCATTGATGGGCCATGTGAAAGCCATCTCCAACCATCAAAGGCAGAGTAGCACAGCCTCAGCTCTATCATCATTTACATCATTGAAATCACATTCACCGGGAAGCTTCACTCATAAGCGGAGCTCTCAAATTCTCCCTCATTCATTGGGCCTCCTTCTCTCCATCCCTGTTCCCGGTGTTCCATCTGTCAGCTGGAACGTGGCGTGGACTATAGCAGGCCGTGCCTGGCCCGTAGTCTACATTATGGATTAGACATAGGGTCATGGATAGGGCCTTTTTAATGAAATAAGCAGCAGGTCGTACAGTGGGTCTTTATAATGGAATAAGGGAAAGGCTCTAAGCTCAGGAAAGAGGCAACTAAGTGGATTAGGGGCCAAGACAGAGAGGAGGAGATGGAGCAGGATGAGGAGTCTGCAGCGTTTCTCTCCCCTCGCTCATAATCGCTGCAGCGTCGAGTTCGCTTCTGCCTAACTTCTCAATTTGATTTGATTGGCTTATGGAAGAAGATGACATTTAAGAGAAGCCAAGTAGTCTGAGTGTCTCTTACTTCTCATTGTCAGTGAGCTGAGTAATGGGTGCGATTTGCGCAGGTACATTACAGCACTGATTATGTTTCTAGAAAACATTAACGATCCTGGTATGCAGCTGGGGATATAAATTCAGATTTTAAATATTTGTGTGCACATAATTTGTATCAATGTTTGTAAAATAAACCCATCACTGACACCTCTATCATTTTTATTCAATCGGTATTTTTTTCAAATCTATAGGCTTCTGCAAACTACAGAACAAATGGTGAGGGGAGACGTGTCACAGTCATAGACTGTATCCAAAAGATGACCTTAGCCACCATGACATCACCTAGTCAGATAGTGGGTCTCAGTGAGAGGTAAATCCACCTGGGAAACAAAGGGAAGCTCCACACTTATACAGTTTAGTGAGTCCACAGCCACAAGGCAGCTATGTGTTAATGCTTACCCTGTGTTACTGGTCATTATTTACAAATAAACATCATATTATTAAAAAAAAAAAAAGAATTGCAATAAACTTGCAGTTGGGACCAAAAAAGTAATCTGGGAAATGTTTATTGAACTAATAAATCAAGGGAGTAGAGGTGTAATTTCCTCATAGACAAACTTGTTTCTGCAACCAGAGAAGTTGCCCCCTGGTGGCGATTGCAGAGACTGCGTGTTCATTATTATTTATTATATTCATTTTAACACAAAAGAGTAATCAACTAGACAAAGGCCAAACAAAGTTTGAAACATCATTTTGTCAAATACTGTCAACTACTAATTGTTTAATAATTGGCAATATGTTAACAGCCTTTCATCTCAAATAAGGAGGCCCTTGGGCAGCTAAAATATGTAAAGAGTATTAATATCAATACCACTGAAAATACATCTGCAGGCAGAGGAACACAAAGAACGTTCTCTGGGCTTTAAACACTAATTACAGCTGGTAGGCCCAGTCTTGTCTGAAAGGCCCATCTTTTACCAACAACTAATTATTCTCCAATAGTGAAAATGAGTTAAGAGCTGACCAGGCAGGAAACAAGGCACATGAATGCTAATGATATTCAGAGTGTTTTTACACGGTCATGTCGTTTCATGTCTGCTCGACTCATTTATCCGTCGTGTGTTTGTGTTTGTCTCAGTGCCGGCCCCATGCTGACAGCTAATGTGCTGAGAGGTTTAAGCTCTCCATCTCCTCACAGACTGGAACAAGCTGGCACAGAAAACTTTCCTGGTGTTTGTTAACATGTTGCAGAGGGAAAGAGCAGTAAAAGGAGTTTTGTGTGAATTCTTTCATGTACTCGTACATCTTCTTCTTTTGTGGTTTTATCAAAACAGCCGTTGCAGCAGAAGTCCTTTGTAATTCTCCAACAAATGGCTTTACTTCTGTTAAGTAAAATGCTGTAGTCATGAATATTATCTATAATGAGATGTGTTTCAACTTTGAGAAAAAAATAGAGGAAATTTAAAGACCTTTTTTTAGGAACGTTAGTTTTTTAATGTAAATTATTTTATTGCGCCTCGTTAGGTACGCTATTCATCACCTACGAGGAAACGTGCTGATTCTACCAGAGTCCAACATTCAAAATCAGTGTGTGTGTGTTTACACTTTGCACTGACAGATTTCCATTGTACTGATGGGATATCCACAGGCAGCTAGTGTGTTAATGCCATCAGTCAGTGACGTGAAAGGGGGGACATTTCTGGTGCCAAATCTTTAGATTCTTTATGAAGACGTTTTAATTGAATCTAATTAAATAACACCGCAAAACCCAAAACGAAACACGACATGGGCAACACACATTGTGAACGAGTCCACGCTGTCTGGAGCAGAGGCTCCTATCTGGGCTCCCTTTCCTCGGAGGATTGTATAATATCTGAGGGGTTGCAGAATGAACAAAAAAATTAATTAACAATAAAGAGCACTTCTCCATCCATTAAACCTTAAAATCAGTTAATCTGTCACTTTAATGCCCCACTTTAATTTCTCTTTGGTACCTTTGAATACAACAGACTGCAGCTCCTTTTATTGATCTAAAGTTTAAATGTTGTTTTTATGTTGTTGTTTTTTTAAATAAAATTGCATTTTATGAAGGACTGCTTCAAAGAAAAGTTGTTTTAATTTAATCCTTTATTGTTGTTTTTTTTAGCAGCTCTGACAGTGACGTGAATTACAATGCTAAGAAGTTGTAACTCATTAAAACCTGGAAGTCACGATCCTTAAGTAACCCTGATTAAGTAACCCTGCAGTTGCACTCCATCCTACAGGAAGGACTAATTAGACCCCGAAAGGCTCTCAGTGCTTAATCCAATTGTTACAAAGCTCTATCGTTGTAGTAGAAACATGAATGAGGATGACGGGGCAGGTAGTGGGAGATCTCGGAGGCCTCGGCGTGTGTCCGTTTCCCTCACCGGAGAGCAGATGCCTCTGCTCTGCTCTCTCTTTTTTGGAGCCTCCGGTCTTTTTCATGTCTTGATTATCTTCCAAGGGTGACTTTGACTTTGGAGACTGTCACGCTATTTTTGAATCCCACCAAAGTTTCCTTTCGTGTCCTTTGCAAGAGTGAAGGTGAGAGGATGGGAGGTATAAGCCTGGATCAGGTGGGGGAGAGGGGAGAGGGAGAAAAGAGGGAGGCAGATGATGGATTAACTCCTAGTTTCATGGGACTAGCTGGGGTGTGTGATTCTGTGATGAATGATGCGAGGTGCGATGCTCTGTAAATATTATTCTCCAGTTCACACACAGCCACCGCCGCGGTGCACATCATAGTCTCGCATAGTGTCACAGTCTCGCCACATACTCGCCGCATTTCCCAACTACAGTTGAAAACTTCCGCATTTATTCTGTTTGATGAGGAAAACTGCTTTGTGCTTGAATACTGCCACCTTTCACCACCCTTCATGAATGAAATACACAGTCTGTGCTTGATGTGCGATGAGGAGAACATAAAGGTGGTGGCTCGTATGTTCGGGGAACCTTCATGCGTGGCCCACCCTTTCTTCGCCCAGACTCCTCCCCTCCGAGTTATCTCCCTCCGAGGCAGCCGAGGCTCCGAAACGGATCACTTTTTAAATCATTCATGAGCACTCCCCCAGAAAAGAAAGGCATGCAGAAAGCTGAGGGACCGGAATGAGGAATGTGTCATTGCTCCCCTCATATGCGATGATTTATGACACAATGGTTGTAACTGATTTGATAATCACAGTTTATTTCCCCTCCAAAGGGAAGAAAGTTATAGTCAGCGATTTTGCCTGTTTTCCCTTTATTCCACGTCTTTTTTTTTGTTTCACAGATTAATTTATTTTCTTTAATCCCCGCCCTCTTCGATTGATTTCTCTTTTCTTCTTAAACGCCCTCGCCCACGCTCGCCAACTCATCCCATAACCATCCTTTTAAATTCACAAATACAATAAAGAATACTCCCCACCATGCGCCAGCATCATGCCCTACCCAGCATCTGGTGAGGGGGGAATCTCTTGATACCGCAAGCGTGCTTTAAAGCTGAAAAGCATGCTGGGAATTGTAAGTGGGAGAACATGAGGTAGAGGGAGGGTGTCCTTGGAAAGATGGCTTGTTCTCAGTCGGCCACATTAATTAGCATCGCATTATTACAGGCGTGGCGTGCTCAAAAGCACACAGCGTCTTCGCTCCTGGAAGGCGTCTGTCATTACTAACATCTAGACAGGTAAACAACTCGTCAACTGGCACCTCAACGTGAGAGACAATGTGTGTTTGTCTGCGAGGAACACAACGGCTCACACTGTGATCAGCCGCCGTTTGATGTCGGAGACTTTCGCTCTTACAGCAGCATCGTCCCATCATGTGCCGCGGAGTCTCAAAGTTTTCAAACCAGCAAAACAAGGCAGCAGAAAAAAAGAGACTAGAGAATAAGAAAAATATTGAGTTGTTACAGCTATTAATGATAATTAACACCTTCCACAACCGTCAGGCCAATACTGTTGATCACGTTAAGTGATTAAGTGAGAACATCCATTCATTTTCTTAATTGCTTATTCAGTTCAGGGTCTCCAGGGGAGGATGGAGCCAGTCTCAGTTGTTACAGGCTGAAAGGAGGGGACACACATGCTGGACAGGTTGTCTAGTGCAGGGTTTGGGGAAATCCATTGTATAGAAATAGACCTGAAATGGCTCTAAACCGCTACCTCCAGACCTTTCAGCTGTACTGCAGTCTGCAAGTTTTCGCCTTCTCAATAATTCTCAGCACTTTTCTGACTTTTTTGTCATCTGCTGAAGACTCATCTTTATCTGCTGATGTAGCCCAGCCAAAAACTCTATAACAAGATATTGTTCTGTCAACTGTGCTTTTCAAGGTCAAGAACTTGCTGCAACTTCCTGCTATGGTAGTGAAGGAGTAGAGTTTAGTAAATAGCTCAGTTTACTGACCAGTTTCTCCTATATTCCTTGTAAGTTTTAATTAGCTGCTAAATACACAAAGAATAAAGAATTAACACCTTTTTTTCATTTATCACATTATGAAAAAGCTAAATTATTAATCATAACGTCAGTTTAGTTGGCTGTGTACTTTTGTGTTTCTCAGCTAACCAGCAATCTGATATTAAGTCTCCAAAAATAAATGAGAGAATATTAACAAAGTTATATATGCTGCATAGTGTATTATGGTTAATTAATGCAATTTGTACTAAAAGTAACAAATAAACACAAGCTTCTTTCAGCTACTCTCTCGATTTGGCCAAGAGTTTTACACCAAATTCTCTTCCTGACGCAACAGTACCAAGGAGTCTTCCCAATCTCAGTTAAGGAATCTTTCACGTGCTCGGCAAATGGGCTAACCTGTACTCTACGTACCCACGGATAAATAAGTAAATAATAGGGGTGCAATGATACTCGTATCGATATTCAACCGTTTGATACAGTGCTTTCGGTTCGGTACGCATATGTATCGAACAATACAAAATTTTTAATTTATTTGATCAACTTTCCTTCTGACTATGCTGTCTGTGTTGAGCGCTCTGTAGATCTGAACTCGACAGTGCAGCCTAGGCGGAGTAGTCGAACGCAGATTCACTGAGCGCAGGGCAAGCTAGCGAGACAGAAGTTAAGCTCCTTGCAACATGGCAAATTGAACCTCCCCCACCCTCATTCAGATGTGGCGTTAGGAACTATTTTGGTTTTCATGTGACGCATGACTCTGAAGGTAAGCGCGTCATGGACTAAAGTAAAACAGTATGTTGGATGTGCCACGCAATGCTCAATTACATGGGTGGGAACTAGTGTGTTAGCCCAGTTAGCTCGTTAACATGTTGGCCGTCTAGCCCCACGCACAGGGTGATCCGCGGTAGCTCGTTAACAGAGATTTGCCGTGTTGTGGCGTTAACGTCATTTCAGATTAACGCTGACAGCACTAGTGGGAACACAACGAATATGACTGCACATTTACGCCGACATCATCCTAGTGCAAAGACAAGTGGAAGCAGACAAAAACAACAAGCATGCTACAAACTTTACCCGAGTCATTTAGACAGCTGTTAGCACATGATTCTCCTTATGGGGACCTGATATGTTTAATATGCTGCTGAGAATATAGCCCAGAAGAAGCGTAAAGTATAGCTTTTATTTTGGAAAGAGCCATTTCTCTGTAATAAACTCTCTTTTCCAAAGATGAGTGATTTCTCGATCAGATAGATTAATTTTTTTATTACTTTGTTATTTCAGCAACATTAAATTTAAAAACTGTACTTTTGAGTTAAAATATATTTTTTTAATTTTAATAAATGACAAATTAAAAAGGCATGAACATTTTTTTTGTATCGAAAAAATATCGAACCGTGACACCAAAGTATCAAACCGAACCGAACCGTGAATTTTGTGTATCGTTGCACCCCTAGTAAATAACAGCTTAAGTTTAAAAGCAACATTTAACAGATTAAATTTTAAAAGATTAAAGTAATAGATTAGACAATTGTTGTAATTGACAGCCATGCTTTATTTTTCAAGCATTAAAAAAAATCATGCCACTTTTTTGCGTGGCTAGAAAAATGTACAGCATTCATAAAGCACTTGATATGGTTTATTTCTAATCATTATCTCTATTAATAAGAATCTTATTATAATGATTGTAGGAAGTGTATGCATTCATTTCTGGCTCTCTTCCACAGAGTCTTATAATCCGTCCCCCTCCGCTCACATCCAACCGGTCGTGGCAGATGACTGCCCTCCCTAAGCCTGATTTTGCTAGAAGTTATTTCCTGTTAAAAGAGAGTTTTTCCTCCCCACTGTTGCCAAATTCTTCCTGACAGGGAATTGTCTGATTGTTGGGGTTTTCTCTGCATTATTGTAGCATCTTTACAATAGAGAGACTACTATTTGGATTTGGGCCTGTATATATCAAATTGAATTGAAAGTTTTCTGGTGATTATCGCCACCCGTATATGTCATTCTGTTATGTTATGTGTTCATAAACAACCCAGTTTCTGTCATTTGGCTACATACAGTGGGCTAGCAAAACCTTAACTTCGCCAGTAGAGTTTAGGGTGGGGTTTCTTTTTTTTTTTTTTGCATTAATAATAGGAACAAGTCACCTGTGCATCTTTCAGCGCTACAAACTCACGGAGAGTTGCAAGGTCGGTCAAAGAGTCGTTGTTTGTTGAAAGAGTCGTAACAGCAAACGTGACTCCTTCTCCCTGAACTTTAACAAATCATGTTTTCAGAGGTGCTTGGGTCTTATTAAGACAACCCACGCGGGCTCCCCTGTAGTTTGTACGCTGCTCCCCATCCCTTTCAATATTTCATACAAAGTCACCCCCACCACACAAGTTATGCCCACCATCCTCACATATTTCACCTGAAGTGACAATAGGAGGACTGATCAGTGAATTCACCTGCTCCAAGTGAATCTTTGAGGTCTTTATTATGCTTATGAATAGAAAATACTGTGCCCTTCGATAAAAACGGCTTCATGTTAAACCTCCTTAAAGCAGAGTTCATTCCATTTATTGCAAAATTATGCTGAGAATTTGCCTCAAAAGAGCATCATTATGTATATAGTTTAAATATGACTGTAATTTCATTCAATTCATTTTTTTCCTCCAGTAATTCATTTATAGAGAGATTATTAAGCAGAATATAACAATTACTGAATAAGCGACACAGTTTCAGCCACTGCTTAGAGTGCTATTAAACACTGTCCTTTCTTCTTCTTTTTTTAACAAGGACCCCCAAGTTTTACTCTTTGTGCTAATTGTCTTGCTAACTGCACTGGTGGGGTTTTGAAGCTCTGCTTTCCTATTTCCCCTTTCTCCTCCTCTGTTCCTCTCTCCTCATCTCCTCTGGCCTGCGGCTTGGGTAGCTCTCCTCTTGCTATGACTAATGATGTTCTTTCAGTCTCAAGGTTTTAGCAGGATAATTATATTAACCCTTGTCCTCTGGATGATCCCAGCTCAGCTCCTCTTCCCCAGGCATTCTCCCCTCTACGGTCTCTCCGGAATTAGACTTTAACACATACGCACACACACACACGCACGCACAGAAACACAAATTGCGCTGTAATACAAAAACTGTTTGCATTCGCGCGTGTATGTTTGCGTCTGGTGTGAATGCACATGTTCAAGTTTTAGTGACTTTTGGGAGACTTTTTACAAACTAGTTTTTTTTTCTGCTTAAATGAAAGGACATGCACCTAACAAAAAGAAAGCATGTATAGTAAAGTAATTAGATGAGTGGCTAAACACGGGTAAAAGCCTGTGGGTGTAGGTTTGCAAATGTGTTTGCACAATGCTAATTTCTGAAAACAGATTTGTAAGTGCATTCATGGTTCAAGTTTCAAGTTCATACAGCGGGTATATGCCATCAGAGAGAAGAGATCCACATATGAGTTTTGTGATATACGCAACAGCTTAAAAAGCCTAAAAAAACAACTTAAAGATCCTGCAAAGATCTATATCGCCCTTGGGGGTTTCAGGACTCTGCGGGGGACCACACAACAGGAAGAACGTTGCATATTGTCCCGGAGTTTCTATTTCTTCATCACTTTTTCACCCCCCTGCCTCCCCACGAACGTACACACACCCAGCTGCCTCCCTTCATCTATTAGGCCATCTTCCTTGTTTATATCTTAAATAAAGGAGGATGTATAAAGACTCCCTCCCTCCAACTCACACCCAATTTCCTCTCTCCCCAGGTGTTAGTCTTTGCTGTAGTGTTCATTAAAACACATTCAGCAGCAGTAAGGACTCTGCAGGGAGGCTGCACTCTAATATCCAGCACAGTCACACGGTGAGCTCAAGACAACCGGGGGCCGGCTGGAGCAAAAGGCTGGACTCTCTCTTTAGTGAAAGAGGGCTTAAGATGCAGTGACATGTCTGCCTCAGTACGACAGTGTCAGCCAGCCTGCATCATTCATGCTGCATCATGCATCATGAATATTACAATGCTGGCATGCAGGCTCTTAAATTACCACCTGCCAAGTGCCAAATGCCAGTAAAATATGTCTTGTGTGTACGAATTAATAAGGGTCACCCATCACAGTGGTCACTGACTTTTGAGGGTGCATCTATTCATGGGTGATAACATTCAGCATATGTTATTTATAGTGCAATAACTTTTCATCAGAATCATGTAGAGACGACCAAACAAAGAAAACAAAACAAAAAAGAAAGTAAATGGTCTGTATTTGTATAGCGCTTTACTAGTCCCTAAGGACCCCAAAGCTCTTTACACAACCAGTCACACACACTGGTGATGGCAAGCTACATTGTAGCTACAGCCACCCTGGGGCGCACTGACAGAGGCGAGGCTGCCGAACACTGGCGCCTCCGGGCCCTCTGACCACCACCAGTAGGCAACGGGTGAAGTGTCTTGCCCAAGGACACAACGACCGAGACTGTCCAAGCCGGGGCTCGAACTGGCAAGCTTCCGATTACAAGGCGAACTCCCAACTCTTGAGCCACGATCGCCCAAGCAAAAACGTCGATGTGGGGCTTTCTCATTTCTGTCTCTATACTAAACACAGAGATTAGTTTAACTGTAACTAAAGCGCATAAAGGAATGAATGATAGTTTCTGGCTGCATGAGAGGTTTTCTAATTGTTTTTGATGCAGAATCAAAAAATCTAAGATTCTACTCAGCAGCTTCAAATACAAATGCTATTAATGACTTTTAATGATGTCACATATTTTAAGCTTTTTTTAATGTTATCATTTTGATTCATTGTCTAAAGGGGTTGATCAGTCAGCACGGTTGGTTGATGGTTCTCATCTCAGTGTGTCTGGCTTTACTGTTCGGTCACACGTCCCATGGCGCTGCACTAAAAAACACAAGGTTTTCCTTTTCATCAGTGCCGTCACCCACTGGCCCAACTGGTCACGGCAGGTGTCTGCCTCTCTATGAGTCTGGAGGTTTCTTTCTGTTAAAAGGGAGTTTTTCCTTTCCGCCGTCACCAAGTCCTTGGTTGATTGTTGAGGTTTCCTCTCTATTATTATATAAAAGGCCTTAAGGCGACTCCTCTTGTGATTTGGTGTTGTAGAAATTGAACTGAACTGAATTCAATTAAGCAGTGTAAGGGGTGGCAGTGGAGTGACAACTTCATCAGCCAGGACACTGCAGTTCTTGTTGGGAGCTTTGCATTTTAAAACTTTGGTTCACTTCTGATTCTGCTTTTGTTTTCTCTTGTTCGGGTGCTTTGTGAGGTTTAGGAAAAGACTGTTGCTTGAGTTAAGACATTTCTGTCCACAACATTAACCCTGCATGACTGAAAGGAAGCTCACGTATACCAGTGCATTTAAATCTGATGTCAGATGTGTTAGGAGATAGATTTATCTCGGTGTTGCCATTGTAAGGTTTCAAGGTGTGTCATGATACCAGTGCCTATGAAAACATCTGCAAGACGCTGGCAGATTTGACAAAGTGGCAGTATTTGATGCCTGGTGAATGACTGATGTATTTAGGGCAGAGGCAGGCAAAACATGAAGGTGTCAAAAATGCCAGAAATGATCATGAATATAGCAAGAAAAACCAAAACCAATTATTATTTTATGTTCTTTTCCCTTCACCACACAATTTTCTTCATTTGTTAACAAAAAAAGGGCCAAAGTTTAATTTAAATGAAATTTTGAAAAGACGAAGAAGAAGAAGAAAAACCAGCACACCAGCATCAGCAAATTTAATTTGTTTCCTCACTTGCTCTTTACTCCATATCCTTCCCCTGGATATCTACATCCCACTTATAGAGGCTCCATGGGGACCCTGCTCCTGTTTTGGAGCTATGGATGTAGTCTAGGGTCTGCTATATTCATGGCTTTACTAACACTTTTTTTTTTCTAATACGCAAAATCAAAAACCCGAAACGATTACAGGGGGTTGCCAGGGTAACAACTAAGAGCCTGTACAGTTTATAGATGTACAGTATAATGAGTATTGCTTACATGCCCATTAAAGCAAACTGCATGTTAAAGAGGGGAACTGAACATTGGCAGCGTAAATGATTTTCTTACAGACCACAAATTTTAAGAAACCAGACAATCTCCTCCTGGAACCAACTCTTAAAGCAAGTTATATATTCAGTGTTTAACTGAGTAAGAAAGTCATTTACAAATTGTGACCACATAAAGTATCACAGGAAACAGCAAAGGAAATAAAAAGCAGCATATTAATTACCTCTGCGGAGTGAAAGGCCAGCTAAAATGGTAAACATTGGAACCTGAATTGTTCCAATGTATATCTCTGTCACTCCTGGCAGCCTCTGCTGTGCTCAGGAGAAAAGTCCTCTGAGGTCCCGACTGGAGAACAGGATGTGCTAAGGCTCCCTTATTTAGATGTTTGATGCTGTGCATATAGTACATACTTCAGAGAGCAGGTACCTCAAAGTGGAGCTGGAGTTAGACTGCTGTACTTTACATGGCCAAACCTGACCAACTGCAGGGCTGCTCTCAGGTCCGAGCACCAGCTAGGGATGCATGCAATA
>NW_005187403.1:5571563-5583818 GCF_000239375.1 Pundamilia nyererei | reverse complement strand
TGTGTGTGTGTGTGTGTGCATGTGTGTGTGTATTACAACGAATGGTAGCCCATAAACACATAGTTCCTGAGGCCTTCCCCTTGTTCGAGTAGATGTTCTTTTTAAAAACCTTTCTACAAAAAAAAACCCAAGAACAAAGCAAAAAGTTCAAACTAAAAAAATGGAAGGCAGGGAAGGAAGGATTGATTCCAAAAATATATCTAAAGCATCTGTGTTTTTTCTGCTGTCAACAGTTTACATTAGATAATGACCGATAAAGTGCTTGGGAGGAATGATTTGTTTAAAAAGATATCATCAGCTCTGCTATTAATGTGAAAGAGTGGGAGGGACTGAGAGAAAAGATGTGAAAGAACTGCTGTGGTTGTGAAAAGAGGCAAACTGTAATTCCTGCTCACCATCCAATAGCAGGGGTGGTCAGTTATAGATTACCTGTTTAGTCTGGAGCGAAAGTGGGAGTACACGTGAGTGGATGGATGGATAGCTGAGCGGGAGGGGAAAAAAAGATAAGGTGTGGTAGAGAGGAGAGGGAACGTTTGAAGGAGCTCGTGCTGCTACGGAAGGTTGCACTCGAGGAAAATCGATCCTCTCCCTTCAGAGAAAGAAATTTATGAAGCTGGAACATAAACGCAGTCATGTCCAATTAGCTGCTCTGAATTTACAAGCCGAGGCAGGGGAGGAAGTGGGAGGGGACGTGGTGATAAAGACTTCAGCAGAAGCCAATAAGGCGTGCTGTTGATCAATGATCTACGCTTCATGGAACTCCCACTTCATACTCGGTTGCTTCCTCGTATGCTTGGGATGCACTGTGCCGTAGGACTTTCCTGCAGCTGTCATCGTCTAGCTAGGGGAAGGACGTATACGACGTGTATGCAAATACGGTTTTCCACAAAGTCATTGGTATTTAGAGCTAAACACAGCTGAGTACAATCAAGAAAACAACCAACAGGAAGTAACACTAGAGACAAGATACAAGGGACAGAAGGCTTGAAAATGTAACAGGAAATGAATACCTGAACCACTGAATAACTTAAAGGAAACAAACTGTAACACAGAAAAAAAGTGAAAATACTGCCCTTATCTGCCCGTGTGAATGCAAACAGTTTAGAAAAGCACACTTTTATGCACGTGATCATGATAAGAACTGTTTAGAGAACTAAAAAAATGTGTGATGTGCTACGAATTTACATTTGATAAGGTTCTTGCATAGAAAGTTGAATTAGCCAGTTAAATTTTGAAGGTACATCTATTACCTCTGCCTATAAATTAACATTTCAATGATTTCATTGTTTTTCTTTCATTTCTAAGTTAGACTGAAGATGCCCTTCACTCTTCCGTTTTTATACTCAATCCAATCGGTCTTCCAAACTATTTGTGATCTAACAAAAAAATTTATATTTCAGAACATGTTTTGAACTCTGATTCAAGGGGCACAGAAAAAACAATTTGTAGACTCAAACCCATCAAATATGCATCATTCTGCACAGAGAAGGTCAAACATTTAGACACAATTGACAAAATATAAATTGCAAAAAGTTTCTGGACCAAACTACGAGCTCAAAACCACAGAAACTAAATCGAATCTGTACAAAATCTGGCATTGTAGACAAACTGCTGGACTATTGCATTCGTTATGATTATAGTGCACTTCTCTGCCTCTTTTATCAGCCCTGTCACAGAAATTGTGTTTATGTAATATCAGGATTACACTTTTTAATCAACATAATGAGGAAATCTGGCGAGCTGCAAACTAAATCTATCAGTTCACTGAAAATGTGTTTCATTTGTTGGATGCCAAAATATCCAACACTGCAATACAAACACAGTTTGAACAGTAGCATAAGTGTACCGCGTAGTATAATTACACTGTTTTATGGGCACAGCACATAAAACACTTGCTTGAGGTTACTGAAATGTGCTTTTCTTTCTACAATTTAGCTAAAACCACAATCATAATACAAATGTAATTTATTATAATACTTAATACAGCCACACATTATGTATATCCATCTACCTCATTCCTGTGTGGTATAGAAATAAACAGATTCATAAAGCAGTCAGTTTTGTCATTATCTTAATATGATTCAGGTCTCTCTGGATGTTAAGGCTTTCTGTCTCTGGCAAACAGGCCCTGACACACAATGCCTATTAGCCTCTCTCTCTACTATTACTACAGCAGGTTGTTTAGCCAGTTGTGAGTTTTCCGGTTTCCAGAGAGGGAATAGTTGCAAGTGTCGAGTGGGCCTTCTCAGTGACGGTTGATCGAACAGAGAGTGGAGAAGGAGGGAGTCCTCCTGCTGGGTCAGAGCCGCATCAATGCGGTCTGTCATCACAGGTTAGAGCACGTCAATGCAGACCCTCCCTCTACTCCTCCTCCAACTCTCACCGCTGTAGTCGGAGAGGCAGGCAGACTGTCAGGGCTTTGACACAACTGCCCCACTCCCTGCTGTACTGACTGCTCAGCCCCCCACATGGTCTAAATCCCCTCTATTTTCTACTCAACCCACTCCTCTCAAACACATGTCCGCAACCCAATTTAGTCAATGCACTCTTCGGTGAACACTGATGCGACTGGCTAAAAGGGGAACATACGTAAACTGACAGAAGGGGGAAAAAGATGGAGGATAAAATGAGAAAACAGAGATCAAGAGCCAAAGGAAAGGGTGGAGGAGATGGATTTTTTTTTTTCTTTTGGAGGGGGGGGGGGGGGGGTAGCAACAGATACAGTGGGAGAAGAGTGCAAAACGGAAAATAGGAGAGAGGGAGTGATAGCAGTGTCCCTAGAGAGGAATAGAGGAATATGCTTCAACTACAGTAAAGAGACAGATAAAGCCCCATTAACTGCTGCTTCCAGCTGCTTTCTCAGGCTCTGCCACCACATGACTCCCCCTTGATGTTTGTTTATCTTTCGTCTTATTTATTCCCCTAATTGCTGCGTCTCTGCTGTCTAAAACAGGCAGTCTTCATATCATTAAATACACATGGCCGACATGACTTCAGACAGACACGCTGCGGGGAGAATGGACAAAGACAAAGGCAGACAGGGCTGGACACAGATGCACATAGAGAGATATAATAATTATATGCCCTATAATAACCACCAATCTGCAATATGTCTGAAAATTGTTTCAGGGTAACCTGAAAATACCCTGCTCAAAAAAATTAAAGGCACATCAGATCTCAATGGGAAAAGAAACATGTTGGATATCGACACTGATATGGACTGGGTAATGTGTTAGGAACCAAAGGATGCCACGTCGTTCGATGGAAATGAAAATTAGCAACCCACTGATGCGGCAGGTTAGTCCGTTTTACGAAATGTTATAGTTTTTACAGCCCCCACGTGCTCGTATGCATGTCTGACAACGTCAGGACATGGTCCTAATGAGAAGACTGTTGGTCTTCTCCAGACCCTGCCAATACTCGTATTCCACCAGCTCCACGGTGCTGAGGACAACATCATGAAGTCTGCCTTTGATTGTTTGGTCAGAGACATTCCCTGCTGGTCATTTTGTAGCTCTGGCAGTGCTCATCCTGTTTATCCTTACACAAAAGCGCAGACAGTGGTCTTGCTGATGGGTTAATGACCTTCTACGGTCCTGTCCAGCTCTCCAGAATCGCCTCCATTCTCTGTGCTGGGAGACACAGCTGGCAATGGCACACATGCCATCCCGGAGGTGTTGGACAACATGTGCAACCTCTGTAGGGTCCAGGTATCGCCTCATGGTAGTGTAGGTTAATGGAGTGTATGTAGATCGCTCCCATGATATGACATTAGCTGATATTTAATAACCGCAATTCTACAAAATATGTTTAAATCCAACTAAATAGATTTTCATTTCCTGTTTTCATGGCCAGGATGTAGTTAGGTTGTGTTATTTGGAACTTTGGAGATATATTTATAAAAGGGAAAGTCTGGACAAATAAGTGGACACATATGAATCAAAAGCTTAAAGTCTGCTGTAATTATTTTATACTGCAGAGCTTAATGTATATAAATTGGATGAGTTTGTCACTAACAATTCAAACTGTAAAGCACCAATTTGCAGGAATCAAAGCACGCTAATTTGGAAAGCTAGTACATCGTGCACTTCAGGTGGTGCAGAAGAAGTCACAGCTAGTTCATCAAGCATTTTCTTAACTAAAAACAGTGTCACACAGCCCATGGTTTGTTGGGCAATACATTTTCTGCTCACGGTTTGTTAACATCCTGCAGCAGTCAGTGAACTTCACTTAACATAACACCAATTTTGTTTATATCCTGTATTCTCACCAAACACAAGAGAAGTCTAAAAAAAAGTGTGTTTGTTCATGTTCATTAGTAGGCAGTCGTCTACTTTCTGCTTTAGCTGGCACACTCCTGCCTAACTGGTGCATTATGGCCTCATGTAGGTCAGCAGAGTTGTGTAAAATTATTGGCAGAAATATGCATTATGTCACTCGTGTCCATGCATGTGTGAGAGAGAAGAACAAACATGCAAGGGATCACATAAGCATCAAAGAAACCAAGACTACCTTTAAGGCAAAATATCCTTAGATATCATAGCAGCTAATTAAATGTATGGTTTCTTGTATAGACCGGAATTCATTTGCATTCTTTATTTTTCCCCTGTTCCTAGACACTCTTATTACCCTGCTTTCTCTTGCCCTTCCCACTCTCCTCCTCCGCTCACCTTCTCTAATTTCGTCTCCCCTGTCTCTCCCACTCCAAGCAAATAGACTGTTGTGATGGATCCAGCTGTCCCATCTTAACTTCCTTCAGCTCAGAGCTGATTCTCCCACTTTGATGACTTTGCAGCGAAGGCAGACATCTTGCACATTAACATATGATTGTGCCCATGTATTATTTGTGTGCGGGGGGACTGGAGACAGGGATCGGGAAAAATCCCAGTGCAAGCTGTCATCCGAAAGAGAGACAGAGAGAGCTACAGGAACACTGCACTTGAAAAGTCAAGAGTGTCAACATCATTCATGCGGAAAGAGTGCAAGGCTAGATGTACTCCGAGTCTTCCTGGGTTGTCCTGTGTGGAAGGAGTCAGAAAAGGAGGTCAAGGAGATGAAGCGTCCGAGAAAAAGTTTCAGCCTGTGAGACTCTGAGGCTTCCTGAACGCGAGTTAATTAACAGAGAATTTTGTTAAGATGAGAAAGCAAGTGATATTTCACAACTTGAAACACAGACCCACACAAACACACACGTAGGTTTTTGTGCTCTCCAGCTAAGTGACAGAAAGAAGGCTATTTCTGATGGTATGAGGCCCGTGAGCCTGAAAATGCACAGCAGCATACCTAGAAACCGCTCGCTCTTCCTCAGCATTGTGTTTAATCTCCAGCTTCTAGGTTTTGGACTCAGCCCGCTTACATTTTCAAGATGAGACAGATGAGATTTATCACTGAAGATACAGGAGATGAGAAGTAGTGATATGTTCGGCGCTGTCAGTCACTCAGTGCCGGCATTAGTCACCGCGCCTCAGCTTCTCTGATCTGTTGTCTGTCATCGACGCTCGCAGACAAATGCATCACACGAAGCAGAAACACACACACAAACGCGCACGCACACACTCGTCTCATTTGAAACACGTTCGCTCTCGCGCACGCACCGTTCTCTCCATGAAAAAGAGATGTTCAATTTCCGTCTTTGCTAAGTGGACAGCTCGTGTCCTTCAGGAAGCAGGCAGTAAACAAGGCCTTGTTGGTGGATGGATTCTCTGTGGCACATCCTGTCAACTCCTCCAGTGATCGGAGAGAAACTGAGGTAATCTGCGCGACTCTGTGTAAGACTCATGGTGCAGATCAACTGTCTCGATTTCTTTCCGTTTTAAGTTTTAGTCATCATAATTCATATTTTTGAAAGTCCCCCCCACCCCCCCACCCCCCAAAAAAAAGGATGCAAAAGGAAGATTGAAGTAGTCATCTCATCAGAATACAGAGGCCATTCTTTGAATATTTGATGCAGACGGATAGGTGTTCACTCCAGTGGAACAAACTAGATTGGAGTCCAGTCGCTCATCTGGAAAAGGCTGTAATTTAAAGTCGTAGCTGCCGAGTGTCCTTAAGATCCTCATTTCCTTTTTTTGGCAGAACTTCAGCCTCTGGATCAGCCCACCTGGGCCCTGTCCTCTGCTGAGGTCAATTGCCCAAAGGTGCGCACACACACACACAACCACAGAAGCACCTACGCTCAGATGCTTGAATTTCACCGGCACTAATTGCAAACAATAATTTGCTCAGAAATGACGGTGTCAGAAAGCAAGTGGAGAAATAGATTATCAACAGTTGTGGCACCTTCAGTGTACTCTGATTTGTTTTCTCTTGTTGAGAAGTTGAGAAGGGAAAAACAACATTAACATGCACTTTGACTCGCAAATAAATAAGCTGATAAAATTACACTATGCAGATCTCATAGTACCATATCACTCAAATAGAGTACGCCACTCTCGGACTGCAGGCTTGCTTGTGGTTCTTTAGCTGTGTTTTATGGAACCAGCTCCCAGTTTGACTTCAGCTGTGGCAGATGGCTGCTCTTCCCTGAGTCTGACGTTTCTTCCTGTTAAAGGGAGTTTTTCCTTCCCACTGTCACAAAGTGCTTGCTCATAGGGAGTTGTCTTGTCGTTGGGTTTTCCTTTCTAGTATTGTAAACAAATGTTGTTGCAAATAACATTGAATTAAACTGAATTCAGTCATTGTTTTTGATTTTAATTAATTTATGATTAAACTAATCAGCTGATTCCACTGTTACTATAGTTACATATTAATATTGGCAATAATAATTTGTGTAATGATCGCAGCGTAGTAATATCTTTACAATATGTTTTGAAAGATATTAAAAATATGGTAACATACTTTTGATTAAATAATTTCATGAGTGCATTATTTAAATTAAAAGGGGGTACTATATGTTCATTTTACAAACGTCATGGGCTACTAGCAGTCTAATATAGAGGGCCATTACTAACATGAATGATGTCATGAAGTGAAGATCCACACACTCCAAATAACTTCTAAATAACATTACAATTGTAAATTATGTTCAAATACCCAATGAAAATATTAGTAACAATAAAATAAATCCACATAGATGCCATACTAACATTCACCTAGGTCTCACCAGTAGTTTGATATGCACCAGTGATCCATGTCAGACTACTGGCTACAGACTACTGCTGCATATCAGATTACTATCAGTGATGCATCACTCTGTACTGGAATTCATTTAAATAGCAGTACAGTCCCACTGCTTTTTTCTTTGTTTGTTCATTTTTTTAAATTGCCTGGCAGCGGTTTTGTGCAGATATCAGGTGTGGTGTACGGGGGTCCTTAATAGACCAAACTGAGGTGATCTGTATTTTATCTAGGTGTGCTCTAACACTATATCACCGGTAATTAATACTGAAATACCTTCAGGCATTATGTTCCATACAGGGCTCCCTTGTTTCAAGACAATACAGTAAAAAATGTTATGTTTGTTGTTGTGATTTGTGTGTTCGCTACCTGAAGACCCTTGTAAAGTTCAGTAAAAGTTCTGATGACTGCGGGCTGCTAAACGCTACCAGTTTCTATTTCATTTCATGTTGTTATTATGGTAAAGGACCTTTACCCTGTTCCAACATACACAGTCACTGCTATTTTGTTTTGTTATCATTTTCATATTATTTTCTTCTGTCTGTTTTAGTGCTTATCCTGTTAGTGTGACTGAGACGTCTGATACTTTTATACTGAGAGTAATCACAAAATTTTTAAAAAGGGATTAGTTAGTTAGTCCAGCTATTACACTGATGTGCTGGCAGATTATCCCATTGTTACCAACATATTAAAAATACTACTACGATCACTGTTCATTGATATGTTTAAATGTGAAAAAAAAATCATGAGTCAAATAAATAAAATGTAAAAAAAAAATCATATGAGTATTTATTACTCATATCTCATGTGTTCTACTGTCAGTTACTTCTCTATTTCATATACTATTATACTACTGGCTATTATAATCATATTAATGCTCAGATGTCCTATAGAGTGGTAGTACTAAATATTGTACAATGTGTGACAAAGGGCTAATAAAATTTCCAGGAGTACAGATCGACCTTTTTAAGTTGCCCCACAAGCCAAATATATTTAGTTTAATATTATATGTGATTAAAAGAAAAACCTCACCTATGACTTCTTGCACCCAAAAAATTTGAAATAATGTTCTGAGAAGATTATCAAAATAGCTGCTGATTTATTTTCTATCACCTGACAAACTGATGAATTAAGTGTTTTTGACTCAGTTGGGACTTTTGTTACCCGGCAAGGTTTTTTTTTAAAGCAGTTTAATTCATTGCTGTCACTTTAGACTGTCAGTGTGAGTACAGCTGCCAGTAAAATACAAAAAAACAGAATCAGATGGACTGGCAACTGTACAAACTTTACCAGCAAACATCAAAATAGAAATGGGCGCTGAAGTTCTGCCAGTACTTTCTGAGAAAGCACTGAATACATTTGAGAGCAAAAACAGAGTTAAGTAATAAACCTATCACAGTGACAAGTCTCAAGGGCATCGCAATTTTTTAACTATGATTCTGCTCGTCTCGTTTGCTTGGTACAAGTGCGCCGGCGAGGCCACACTTAGTTGACTCTTTGTGACGTGCTGTAATTTAGAGCAGCGGTCTCCAACCTTTTTTGCGCCACGGACCGGTTTATGCCCGGCAATATTTTCCCGGACCGGCCTTTAAGGTGTCGCGGATAAATACTACAAAATAAAACCAGTACCGGTACCGAAAAACAGAAGATTTATTCATAACACACGTGAAAAGACCCAGGAAAACCGAGTTAAAAACGATAACAAAATAACGCTGAAAAACGATAAAAACCCTGAATACTATACATTTCACACCTGAGCCTCATCTCTCGCGGCCCGGTACCAAACGACTCACGGACCGGTACCGGTCCGAGGCCCGGGGGTTGGGGACCGCTGATTTAGAGTATTCGCTAAAGAATTCAACACAAGAACAAGAAGTGTGCGGCATGTCTGTGCACAGGGAACTCAGCAGTCCACAGCTGCACTTTGGTGAACATGAAAAATACAGAGTATGATTAACACTGTAACTGTAACCTGGGTGTGATTACAGCTTATTCCCGCAGCTTTATACACAGTCAGCTCTCACACATCGCATGAACATTTTGTCTTATGGGCGTCCGTTCTATTTCTGTTTAAGGTGTAAGTGTAACCTCCACGCCTCCCAGTGCCTGCCAGATGAGGATGGCGGGAACCTCCAGTGCCAGTGTGAACACAACACCACAGGCCAGGACTGCCAGCGCTGCAAGAAGGGCTTCAAAGCCAAGTCCTGGAAAGCAGGTTCCTACCTGCCGGCACCCAACGGAACCCCCAACACGTGTAAGTTAGAAATAACATCACTGACTCTTTTTAATAACACCCATCAGCCTTCTTTATTATAATAGAGCTGCACAACTGTAAGACTACTTTTTGCGGAAGCAATCTGAACCGTGGCCTCCATCGTTGCCGACTTATGAAAGAGGTTTTCTATCACTCTGACGTCCTGCATGAAAGCAGGCTGGAAAAGAAAGAAAAGGGTGAAGAGGCTGAGTTGTTGTCACCTCTGTGCAGAGAGCACATCAGAGCCGTGTCATGACGTGGGAGTGTGTGGGGAGGAAATCCTCTCAGTAGCCAGCTACAGTAGCTAGATATGATAAAATAATAATCTAGGGCAGCCCCTCCCTAGCCTTTCTCCTTCCAAACAGACACTGAGACACTTAGGAGCACAAGAGATGCACACAGAAACCCGCAACTGCACACCTGTACTTGTGCACTCACACACACACACAAACACACTGCAGAGAATGGCTCTATTGTTAGCCTTTTGTTTTAAATCTGCCTGACATTTCCGACCCAGTTCTAATGGTACCGACGCAACTCCCGAGCCCACCGCCCATTTTTTCTTTTTTTTTTAAACTGAATCCCATTAGTGGAATTTTAAAAATTCAAATGTTTGCAGCTCGCTCCGTCGAAATGCTACACAAGAGCCACGGCTCACGAAAGAGCCTCTACAGATCGCATTATGCATGCTCGGGCTAGGCTAACTGTTAGTACAATCTCGGGGAAAAAAAAATATGCAAGAGAGGCGAAAGTTTTGATGCGAGTGTAGCAAAGTGGTAGTGCTCTCTTAAAACATCCATATGTGATGAGCGCCCGTAAATATGGGGATTAGAGAGAGAGCAGCAAGATAAAATTAGGAAGAATGGAGGAGGCGGGTTCAGTAATTACTTCAGGACTTTGAGAGGTAGTCCAAAACAAGCCTTTATTTTTGCAGAGCAGCTCTTTAGCTCTCTCTGCCACCTGAGTCTGATGAATGAGGCAGAGTCAAGTCTTTAGGCAAACTGAATGCATAAATAAACAAGCTCTCATCTCATATCCTCTTCCCTTTTCTTATTCTCTTTCAGGTACAATTGCTGGTTCCCCCTCTGGTTCTAGTAAGTAATAATGCAAAGCGAAGCAGAAGAAGTGCTATTCCACTCTGCTTCTCTCCCTGTCTCGTCTCTGTCCCCTTTTTGTTGCATTGTTTTAACCCCACACCTCGCCATCTGGATCTCCTAAACCCCACCCTGCTCTCTCTCTTTGTGATGTTCAGCTGGCTCTCGACTCAGTCATTCCTCTTCCCCCCCTCTGCATCTCCTCTCCTCACTTGCTCCAGCTCAAGCCCCGCGTGCTTCATTATTAATAGGCCTCTCTGTCGCCCATGTCCTTTCATCCCAACACATCACACTAACCTGCACAGGAGGATTTCTTCCACAGTTCTGCTGTTTTTTTTATTTAGACTAAAGACAGTTCTGTTGATGGATTGAAGAAAAGGGGCGATGAGAGAGGGCTGAGTGAGAGAATGGCGGGTGGATGGAGCAGAAAAGGGAGCTGAGCGAGGGAGAGAGAGAGAGAACGAAAAGGGAGAGAAGGATGTGGGCATATGTTAGTGTGTTGTAATGCAGTGTGATTCCGGGTGAGGAGCGTGGGGAGGCAGGAATAAAAGGGAATTTGATTAGGGATTCTCTCTGTGGAGAGACTCGCAGCCTCCGAGCTGTTAGACAGAAACGATCGGCAAAGTGGCAACATCAACCCTGACAGCACTGGGCTTTTCTCCACATGGCCCAACAGTAAAGGCTGATGCATGGATAGACTGAGCAATTGGACTGCACTGCAGAAGCCTTCTTTTTTAAATGGTCTCCTCTGACAGTTAGACACAACTGTCTGCTTATTTAGAGAATGAAAAGAAAAAAATTGGTGTTATTTATCAAAGAAAATAATGATTCTAGCTAATGGGATGATTACGGGTTCGGTTTTCCAGTTTCAGCCTACCCACACATTTAGCTTCTGTTTATTAATGGAGATCTGTACTTGTTGTTGCCAAATAGCCACAACAGGAACTTCATCTAGGACGTTTACCGCTCCCAAAGCTGATGACGGGACAGAGGTGAAAGCTGGAGTTGAAACTAAGGGTGAAACTGAAGGTGAGGGCGGGCCCGAGGGCGACGTGGAAACAACCACAACCATCTCTGAAGCTGAACGGTCTCCCGCTGTTACCCACAAACCACTTCAGGAAGGTGCGACAAAGTAGATTAGGAATAGGTAGATTGAAAGTTGATGCTTTATACTTTTTCAGTATGTCCTCAATATGATGCAAAAGCAGTTCTGATGAGCAACGTGCCTCTGTGGTGTTAATGCTCGGCCTGTCTCTAATGGTAATGTTAAAAGCTGGTTGTCTTATCTTGAGAGCAAGGTCATCAAGGTCATTCAGAGTTTATTCATTCAGATTGAATGATTTTTGAGCAGTCCGGGATAGATGTGAACATTTCGGTCATCCGCCTCGATATACTGTACGGTAAAGTGGCCTGTAAAGCGCGGCTTGCTTTCATACTAAATTAAATCCTGCTATTTTGGTAAGCAGCAGACCTCTCATGTTGTACCAGGAAAGCACTTAGAAAGTGGGAGGAGCTGTGATAGTTTTTTTTGGTCTTAAGGAAATCCATTAAGAGCATGTTTTGAACAGCGCAGCAGTTTTGTTGTTTGGCTGACGACAGGAACTCAAAGAACCCACTCATTTGCTTTGATTTAGGTAAGCCTGACAGGAGCTTTAACATTACATAAACAGGACTACAACCCTCAGAGAGCCTTTTAAAGTCCTGTTTGAAGGACACAAACTTTACAGAATATCTCACGTAGACTTTTAAATTTAGTCATAATGCTACAATAAACAGTGTTGGGGAGTAACG
>NW_005187403.1:5559217-5570823 GCF_000239375.1 Pundamilia nyererei | reverse complement strand
TTCAGTAATAGTAATAAATCACACAGCAATAGTACATTCACGTTGTTGTAAAAAGCATGATAATATATTAAGTAATCCAAAGTATTCAGAATACGTTACTGTCATTGAGTAACATAAAGGAATACTTTACAGAATACATTTTGGGGCATGTATTCTGTATTCTGTAATGGAATACATTTTAAAAGTAACCTTCCCAACACTGACAATAAAGCAATACAATGCATTCCCAATGGGGCCTCAACCTACAGCTTCTTTTATTATCATTTACTTCATTCTTTTTCTTTCATTAATCAGACAAAACGCAAAATAATGAATTAACAATTGGAGAAATGTTTTGCAAAAAAAAACCACGGAACTGAGGGATTGAACCAGTGTTATCAGTGTGTTGTGTTACAGACTTTGTTTGTAGCAGCCTGTTGCAAGAACATAAAATGTGATGTAATACACGGTGGAGGCTGTGTCATGGTTTGTGGCTGCGGTGAAATCAGAGGTGTTGAAGATCTTGTCAATAATGATGGAATTATGAATGCAAAAAAATACTTTCAGCTCGTGATTCACCATGCAAAACAATCCTGAAAAAGTTCCGAATATCAAGAACTGAGGAGTGGCTCAAGTTTTAATACATAAAAGTTGTTTCTGCTTGACTTCTATCTGTACATACCAGATATAAATGTACAATATGCAGCAATATTAAAAAATATACAACACTGCTCTGTTACACTTCTGGTAGACCAACGTGAAAGATCATCCTATTGTAGAATTGTATTCTTGCCTATTTTTAATCTCAGCTTTAGAGAAATGTATTTGGCTTGAATCTGACCCCGATGTGAGCAAACCTCTGTTATCTGTGTGTGTGTGCGTGTGTGTAAGTGCATGTGAATGTGTTTGTGAGCAGGTGTGTTTAGATTTATGGCGAGCATATGGTGCAGTTCAGTAAAACCCATAAATCATCTTCATCCCCTCCTTCACCTCCCAGGGATCTCAGGTCTTAGGTTCCATTCTCACAGAGTGTTCGCCACTACTGTTTGTACATGCACACGCTGATGCACACGCACACACACACACGCACGCACGCACACACACACACACACACACACACACACACACACACACACACACACAGGTTTTATCATATCATGTAACTGAAGGTCCTGACTTTAATATCTAGATCAAATAACACCATTAGTCTTGAATAATACAGCATAAACTGTTATTTCATTTATCTTATTTAAGTGTATCTTAAGAACCTTTTTAAAACCTCCAGGTTAGAAGTAACAATACATACTTTAACTTTTTCCCACTTATAATGCTTGATTTTTTTTTATATTCACATAAAAAGCCGGTTATATAAACAATATTTTCAATACTATTACCGTTTCCAGGAATATAAAAATGAAAATCCAGGCTTAGTTATTCATTGATTTTGATGTAAAATCAAACAATGATAAGTTGTATTTTTAATATGTTCTGTGCTTCCCGAGCAGATGTACCTTTTAAAAAACATTACAGCAGCTTATGCTTGGACAGGATGTTATAGTAGTCGCAGCCTTTGTCGTGCCTCTGCCCCAGTTAAGTCAGTGAGCATGCTCAGATAAGGATTAGCGATGCATTGGCAAGAGGCTCTGATCCAATGAGCCCGTTGCCTATTGGTCAGCTGGACAGATGGGTGTTTGGTGAGTGGGGAGGGCTGGTGGGAGAAACCAAAATCCCCAAACCCTGTCGTACATCTACCTATCCAGACGCATGACCCCTCGTGACCCATGACTTCATCGTTTATCCAAAACCAGATACTCTGGGCTGAAAAAGAGCCATACAAGCATAAACTGTCACATGCCGAACCGCACATGCAGATGACCATGTGTGCACACACACACTGATGATGCATTACTCTCCTGAATAACTTGCATTTTTTGAAAAGATTGAACTTGGCCTTGGTCTCGGAGAGATTGGATCATGTCTGGAAAATCATGTGACATATTAATAACATCCATGCGCTCTGCCACCGTCAGGTGTTCGGGCAAAATGTTAACCGCCTATGAATCCCAATGTATTCATTAGTGTGACTCTAAATCAATGTTTAACACTCCGGTAATAAATGATGAGAATGCTAAGACTGACAGGTGGCATTAAAAATTATTGTTATACTTTTTTCCCGGGCTACATTAATTGAAGTGACAAATGATCTCATTACATGCAAATGCATAAAAATGCCAGTGCGCGCCAGCAGACACTACATGCTCGTTTCAGCACGCGCGCTGAGGCGAGGTGTGTGCATGGAAGAGTGTGTCATGGGACAGTTAGTGAGTCCATTTGCGCAGACAGACAGGCACATATTAAGGGATTTAAAAATGAATCAGCTTAGACTGCCAATGCATTATGTGTGAGAGTGGTGGCACTGTTGCATGGCTGGAAATGATACAAAGACTTATTTTTTTATTTTTAACCCTTTTTCTTTATATACAGAGTCTATTACATTCCACAGCTCTGTTTCTGGGGTCGGAAAATCACATTTCAGCTCTCTAAACCCCCCATTATTTCAATACAAGTGAAGGTAGGCGCCATAGTGTGAGACTCACTTAATGTAGTTTAGTTTCGATTGCAGTAGAGTGATATTAGGATTGATAGCTATGAGTGCGATGGTTAAAATGCCTTCCTTTACATCTGATTCAGAGTTTTCAAAACCCTCATACTCAAAATCCACTGCTAGCCCGAGTTTAAAACCTACCAGATTCCTCTTCTCCATTCCTTTCCCGGTTCTGCTTTCAAACCTCTCTGTGGAGCTGGACAGCCTACTGTCCTTCCAGAAATAGATTTGTTACATTGTTGTAGAATGTAGAATGAGTTTTATGATGTACTTTTCACCAAACATCTTACAAAGAAGCTTTGATCTTGTTCTCATCATACAGGAAGTTTAAAGTATCTGACTGTTCTGGATCTGTAAGGGGAATAATCCTGCATAATTTCCTGTATTTACATGTATTACATTCTACAAACACACAATAAGCCCAGAGACAGACTGGTGACCTGTCCAGGGGTGTATCCGCCTCTTGCCCCGTGGTAGCTGGGATAGGCTCCAATCCCCACCCACCCCCCACATGACCCTGAACTGGATAAGCGGAGAAAATGAATGGATGGATGGATGGCTCAATGGAAACATACACAATATATGTCTTAATTAAATTATTATAAATAAACCAACTGCAAAATAAATATATTAACGATGCAATAAAGTGAAGTGTAGAGGAACCGCGCAGCTAGTATTACAACTCAGTTATTCTCTCTCATTAACTGCTTACTGATGATTCACTTAAGTGGAAAATAGCATGACGATCAGCCCGGACATTTCTGCGGTTTCAATGCAGTTTCGTATAATTAGATTATGTGGCAATCTGGTGCACCTCTGTGCAGCTGTGTTACATTTATAGTGATCCAGCAACTGATTTGTAGCTGTTTTGAAGGTGAGAGATAAGCGTTGCCATTATTTGTCATTGTTTTTGTCTGACGACAAAGCTGAGTGTGTGCAAACACATACGGACACATCCATGTAAGTGCAAAGAAAACGGCGTAATACACTTTGACAAACACTGTGTGATTTCATTTTACAACCGCATTAACAATAGTCACACCTTTTAGCAGTCACAGCGTTTTCCAGAAAGGACACAATTTCCAGCACAGAAAGGGTTTGTGGAACAGCTTTTTGAGTTTAGCCTGTCTCAGCAGTGTGAAATCGCACTTTCATTGCGGGTTCTCACTTCCGTTCGTGTGTGAACGTGCGCATACTTGTGTGTGAGTGTGTGTGCGCGTATATGTGCTCATTTGAAGGGAAAAAAAGGGGGGGAGCGCTAGGCTTTCTTTGGATAAACAATCTGAGGCAGCATCTCTTATGCTAATGCCATAGCCTGCACATTCCTCATTGCATTTACATTCTCCGTCCTCATGCAACTGATGCAACAGACAGCAGAGCTCCACCAGCAGAAACCCGAGTTACAGAGAGCTCAGCCCCGCTAACACACAATGTGTTACCCACCAGCGCTGCGCCTAAGCCTCTACTGATACCCACGGGAGAATCTGACACACTTCATATTACAACAAAGGTTCACCCTCCATCACCATCCTCTCTGCCAGAGCAGCGCAGAGTTCCCCTGACACCAGAGGAGTTTACGCCTTCAGAAACAATCCCCGAACACTTGCATCTGTCGCATCTAGTCCTGAAGAACTCTGCACATGGCTCAGCGGTCGATCAACATCATCGCCACCACCGACAAAAGATCACAGAGGAGCCCGATGTCCATCTGCTGACACACCATCACACGAGCTGTGTTAAAACTGGGGATAAATGCTCAGAGCTAAGGCACAGTAAGACATAGATAGCAGTAGATACAGAGTAGAATGGAGGCCCACAGAAATGAGAGTAATCTAATTTAGAATGAGATCGTTTTACAGCCAGCGTGATGGGGTTTACAGGGTGTCAAAGTCTTTTAAAATGGGCAATTTTCAGGCCTAACATGCTTTTATACACAAGCTACCATCACTTTTACGCTCACCATTATATCATATGTCTGAAGCCTTGCTCAGTTTAGGTGCTGACAGTGAAATCCACTTAATGTGGGTGAATGAGCGTGTGAGAAGCTACAGAAAGAAACAGAAAGTTGGATTAGTTCGGCCGACATCGTCTTTGCATCATTTAAAGTCACAGAGAGAACTGCAGAGCATCAGAGGATCGGAGACTGAGCCCAAATTTATGTGAACTCACTGCAGCACATTTTTCTTTAAAAAGACTGCCGGAAGCATTGTGCGTAGTGCCGAGATGAAAACGATCCCGTGTCGTTTGGGGTCATTTTCTGCTGGTTTTGGCACAGCGTCAACCTGCCGGTGAGGAAGCAAATGAAGAGCTCCATCACTGTCATGGTTTACTAAGCCCAACTGACTCTTACACATGCCCTTCTTTCAGTCAGCGCCGGAGCAAAGGGGGAACACCGAAGGCTCCGGCTGCCAGCGTCTCCTGTCAGATGGTTCGAGCTGAGCTGATTGAGATTAATGCCAAGAATGGTTCGGATCACTCCTACCCCCCCAAGGCAGCGCGGGTTACTGAGATTAAATGCGTTTATGCTCACCGCTGTGCTACATCAGCCAGTTGAAACAACTGTGATTCAGAATCCTGCTTTCCCACAAGAGAGTTCATCAGCCAGTGTGTGCGCTCTCTCTCACTCACTCACACAGCTGTGACAGATGTGAGGCCAGAGTAGGACATGAGTAGAGGTAGGCAGGGGTTACTATGATGAGATGTAATGATGGCGCAGTGCCAGTTGTGTGAAACGATCCTGGGTGCTCTGAGAACAGCTGCTGGCGTCCCGTCTCCCTGGAGGCCCTTGGGAGAGGGAGTGATGAAGAGGAGGAGCGATGTGGGTGGGAGATTGCCTGAAGGGGGATGCTCCGCAGGGGAGCGGGGGACGCTTGCAGGATGCCCCTCTCTCTGGGCAAGAACAACTGGAGACGTACATTGCTTGCATGAAAAACACCTCAAGGGGGGGAACACAGATGGAGGCATGCAGGAGAAATGTATTCTCTAGCGGTCTAGTGATCATTAGTCCCTCGATGACGCGCACGGTGTGGTCACATTATGGGATTGGCTATCTGTATTTTTAACCATCTCTGTGGTGGATTTTTTTTTTTAATTTTTAATTTATTGAACTGTGCCGCTCTGTGGTGCAGTTAACGGAAAAGGTGTAAGCTGGAGGTGGTTTGATCCACAAACTGAACTAGTTTTACATCTCTCTTCTCTAGCCCTAAGAACTTGAAGCAAAGGATTCTGGGTATGGCATAAAGCCCTCTGGGAAAGTGGAATATACAAAGGAAAATGCTCGAAAAAGGAAAAGCAGGAGCGAGTGACAATTATAAATGCAGCAAAAGTGGAATGTGTCTCTGGTATTGATTTGAGATGTTTTGTGTGACTGTGGCAACAGAGAGCACGTTAGATCTAAAAACCAAGGAAATCCACCCATAAGAAGAATTTGCTCCGATATCCATAGCGTCTCATGAATATTCATAGTTCTAGTTTAATATGATAAAAAGACAACAAGAGCAGAGGTGGATCATCCTCCTCCATTATGCGAGGGAACAAAGTGAACGAGTGCAAAAGCAGTCAGAACATTTCATGACATTCAGATAAAAGGAAGTGCATGTCATTTCTTTCACACCCAGAGTGAAAATGTAGTGATGAAGGAGTTTCTCAAGCCTCTCTGACTCTCACAGCTTTTTCCCAAGCCCAGGGCTGAGGCCCCTGATGGGCCAATCCGCTATCTGACAGAGAGAAAGGCAGAGAAGAGGAAAACAAGGTCTCGGAGGAAGAGGGGAAAGCAGGCAGACGATATCAGAAATCTTTACCCACTGCAGTATCAGCCTAATTATAAAGCTCTTATTGTTCAGGTTGTCGAGGATAGGTGCTTGTAAAATAGCTTAACAAGAATGGGCATCCTGTGAGGTAACTGTGTTTGCGGCGTGCCAGTCTCCCACAAGTCTTTCCATGAGACACAAAGCAACAACGTCCTCTGAGCATGGGCAGAAAAGGGAGGAAGAGGAGGAGGAAACAGAGAGAATATTTGAAAAGACGGGTATTTCTTTAACTAAGTGGAGTAAATTACTCGATTTCTTTGAGTGTTCGGTTTTGTGATGGAAATGTGACAGCTCATGATTCTTAACTGAAGCAGAAATATATCTAAATGTCGCTTCTCGCTGACAGGCTGTCATTAAGCTTATCCAATATGTTGGCTCCAGTACATTTATTTGGTTTTAGGCTTAAAAAGAATCACAATTTAAACCCAAATGCATTATGCAATTAAACAGATTAACTAGCGCTAGCTTAAATTTGCTCAAAGAATTCAAATACTGTAATGTACTTTCGAGTTATATAAATAAAACTGAATTTAATTGAACATGTTTGTTACATTATGTTTAGATTTAGGTTGCATTTGATTTAATATAGAAGGCTGATTCAATAAAAAGTGTTGTAGGTAGGTTTCTGACGATTATTGTGTGAAACTCTTTCAATCAGCTAAAAAATACCTGCGCACCAGCATAGATGACAGGTGCATTGGCGGAAAACTTCTGCAACATGTTAATTAAAACTCGGTAGGAAGTCACTTTATGAACAAGTTGGTAATTATTTGTACTACTTAATATTTGTATTTCGTCTTCATCGGTTTATATATTTGAATATGTGGGAAAAAACTGTGTAAATTTGTGAAAGATCTTTGCCATGGTGTTGTTGCTAATGAGTATAGGCTATTTTGGTGATATTTTCTGTGCAGGCAAGAAAAGGGTTGGATAGATGTTATATAGCTTCAGTCTAATGCTTTGGGTTTTTTTTAAATAATATTCTGATTAATGGC
The DNA here is from genome assembly GCF_000239375.1 of Pundamilia nyererei. Lineage (NCBI taxonomy): Eukaryota > Metazoa > Chordata > Actinopteri > Cichliformes > Cichlidae > Pundamilia > Pundamilia nyererei. Next base: position 5,563,435 of record NW_005187403.1, on the reverse strand, counting down.
ACATACATGTGAAATGTGCTAATCACACTTTAAGTTCTGACTGGATGATTGAAACATTTCAGGAGGGTGTGTGTGTGTGTGTGTGTGTGTGTGTGTGTGTGTGTGTGTGTGTGTGTTAGTGAAAGTATGGACATTAACTATATACCTGATAAAGGTCAACCAGCCAAAAACCTTGTGTATGGTAGTTATATTTAAATTATAGAAGAAAGTCTTTAAAATGAACATTTAGGTAGCTTTGTTGGATTTCTCAAAAGTGAAATATAGATTAGGTTTCACAGATTGATAAGATAAGACTGTGTTTTTATTAGGTCCTGTGGACTTAATCCCATTGGAAAAGTAAATGAAAACTAACTCAGGCTGATTTTACACTGGGACAGTACAAAAGATGGACATAGTTAGGAAGACGTCACTCTATTTATTTGTGTCCCGTTTTGAAGATTTTTCTTGTGGTCGATAACTTGACGTTTTGACGTTTGTTGGCTTGACTTTCCAGACCAGAAAGCTATATTTCCTTTTACATAATCTGTAACCCAACCGGTAATCCAACCAACCAAATCCAGAAGATTACTTTTAAGTTCATCAAGTGGAATTAAATGAGGGCAATCAGATGCCTTCATTTCTTCTTTTAGTTCTTTCATCTTTTAAGAGGCAACAGAGAAACAGGCTGAATCAAGATGTGACTCTTTATGTATGTTAATTTGATAATTTGGAATAGATCAAATTAATAACTACATCTTGCATTGTTGCTTTTTCTGCAAATGAATATTTTGGATTATGTCAGAAACCCACAAGTCAGAGGAACAGCTGCATGAGACTCATGGCCACAAAGCTACATCTTTGTTTGAGCATGGGGAGAAAACGGAGGAGCATTCAGGAGGAGAAACGGAAAGAAAAGGTATCCCTTGTGTATGAAGTGTAGCGACTGTAGTTAGTGGCTCAGTGTAGTTAGTGGTGTGCATGGTAAGTAGATTGCACTTTGTAACTTAAAGCAAAAAACAAAAACTGTAAACAGTAGAACTGTATTTAAATTTTTGTTTCTTATGTTAATCGTGGTTGTGATGTGTTAAGTCTCCCATGAGTCTGAAAAACATTCACCTGAGATTCGTGGCCACAAAACTACTTCCTTGTCTGAACACGGAGCAGGAAGGGAGGAGGAAGATGAGGAAGAAGAAAGAAAATCCAAAGAGACAGGTATCTAGTGGTGGAAAGTACGAAAATCTACAGCATATGTAGATTTATGTACCTTACTTTACTTGTTGTGCAGATGTGCTGTAGACTTAAATGAAACTTGGCGATCCCTAGGTCCCCTAATACATTGGAAACGACAGAGTATTTATCATAAATTCTCCTCATTATTTCAATCACAGCTGTGGCGTTTCAGACCACCACCAGTCTTAGGGACACATACATGACAACCAGAGCTGTAGTTAAAGTGTATAATAGTAGTAGTGTTCGCCATGTGTTACACATCTTCCCGTTAAGTTGATAAAAATATGTGGTGTTTCAGTCTCTCACAAGTCTGAGGAGCTCGTACAGGAAACTCACGGACACGCATCCACAACCCAATCTCAGCACGGGGAAGAGAAGCATGCAGAAAGCAAAGGTACTGCGTTTTGTGCACAGTGGTCCAGATGATGTCATAGTGTTCACAATTCGATTTGGAGATCATAAACAGAAGACTTTTAGCTTCTTTTAAGCAACTTTTACAGTTAAATACTAACATGTTATAGAGGCTTTTGAGGGACGTTTTGTGAATAAAAGCTGTGGTATAACAGTTTCCCACGCATTTGAGGAACACGACGCTCATGGCCACAAAACAACAGCCTCATCTGAGCACGGTGAAAATTCACATGAGGTGGTGCATCAAGAACGAGGAGAAGAACGGAAAGGTGACAGTTCTATATGCACTGTAGTGGCAACTCTGTAGCTAATTGTAGTAAACTTGTAGTGTCCTGACTCAAAACCGCAGAGATGCATTTTTATTTTTATATTTAAACACACATTCATGACTGTCTTGTGACAGTTTCCCACATGTTTGACGGGCACACACGTGAGACTCACGGCCACAAAACAACAACCTCACCTGAGCATGGCGACGGGCATGAAGAAAGAAAAGCTGAAGGGAAAGGTATACAAATGCACTCTTCCTGCTCATGCTAAACAAATGCACTGTAGAATTATATAGCAGTGGGCATAGGCGAGTAAGGAAATATGCAGGTGATAAATGAAAACATGATTTATTTACTACAGAAGCCAGACATGGAAATGTGTCTCACTTTTGGCTTGTTATGTCAGTGACAATTGTGGTGTTTCAGCTCCCCACAATTTTGTGGAACACGTACACGAGATTCACAGCCGCAAACCAACAACCTCATCTGAGCATGGGGTGGAAAGAAAGGAGGAGGAGAGTGAAAGTAAAGGTATTTTTAGAGCATAGTGGAGACAAAGTCTTTATAGATTTAACATGGGCTTTATTAATAAATAAAGCAGAAGAAATTAATGTTTGCCCAGTGAGATTTTTTTCTGGTTCTGACTGAAAATTGTGTCAGGAGAACACACACACGAGACTCATGGCCACAGGACAACCTCGCATGTGCATGGATGGAGACACGAGGAGAATAATGAAATACATCCTGAAACAACAGGTACTTTATCTTTTATGTTGTAGTGTCACGCGAAACACAGCACACAGAAGAAATACAACTTGTTAACAATAATGACTGTGTTGTGTCAGACCCCCACACATTGGAGGGGCATGTACATGGGGCCCACGGTCACACAACAACAACCTCATCTGAGCACAGACAGCAGGAGCATATGGAAAGAAAACCTGAAGGTAAAGGTATTGTTGAAATCTAGTAGTAGCAGGGGGTTTTTTACGATTTAATATAGCATTTTAGCTTAATTTTAGTACTAGTAGCAGTATTTGTATTTATTTATTATAGTTTTTATTATTCTGAAATCAAACCCAATAGCCCGATCAAGAATCGAAGCTGTTCTGAAGGTGACTTTTAACCACAAGTTAAAAGTCTCCTTCAGAATAAATATGGCAACTTGCTTTTTTCTTCTGTTCAAGGCAATTGTGGGTTGCCAGTTCCCGTTAGTATGTTGAGCTCCAATGTGGGACTCATGGTCATAAAACATCACATGGACATGGGGAGGAGGAGCATGTGGGAAGCAAAGCTGAAAGTCTCTCAGTTTAATACACAGTAGTAACAAGTTTCTTTTTAAAACTCAAAAACCTCCTAAAAATTGGGGCCTGGAAGGACTGTATTAAGAAAAATAATTTGAATTTAATGTCTCAGCAGTTAGATTGTGTATTGGTTCATTTAAGATATAGTGCTAAATTTTAAATATAACAGCATGAAAAAAATACAAAACAAACTAAATTGGCATTTTAGTTTCCCACCATAATGAGGAACACTTGCATGGGACTCGTGGCCACCAAACCGTATTTGAGCACAGGCATCAGGACAGGAGGTGTATCCACTTTACAGTATATTTAGTGGGAACATGCAGGAAGCAATACTGAAAGGACTGGCATTTGGAACTGGGAGGATCATATTCAGAACAATAATTTCAATTTGATGTTTCAGCAGCTGGATTCACAGCAATTAGGTTAAGATAGCTATTCTCCTGAATTTAATATGAATTTATTATACATATTATATACATTATACCAACGTATATTCAGATATAATATATTATCTGAATATTAGAAAAAAAACAACAGAAATGTTTCCTGATTATATAAATGTATTTTGTCAGGCCAACACAAGTCTGAGGAACACATACATGAGGCCCAGAGCCACAATATACCATCTGAGCACAGAACAGCTGAAATTACAGGTACCATATGAATAATCTTCTGCATTATATTTTTGCTAAACAATGGCTAGACTGTTCCCCCGACTTGAAATTCCCAGCTACTATTAATTATTGTGGTGTTTAAGCCTCCCACAACCCTGATGGACATGTGCATGGTGGATATGCAGAAGAAGCTCATGGCCATAGAGCATCTGAACATGGACATCACAAGCCTGAGGGACATGTGCATGGTGGACATGCAGAAGAAGCACATGGCCAAAGATCTGCATCTGAACATGGACATCACAAGCCTGGGGGACATGTAGAAGAAGCTCATGGCCATAGATCATCTGAACATGGACATCACAAGCCTGAGGGACATGTGCATGGTGGACATGTAGAAGAAGCTCA
>NW_005187403.1:5549916-5557985 GCF_000239375.1 Pundamilia nyererei | reverse complement strand
GCATCTGAACATGGAGACCACAAGCCTGAGAGACATGTGCATGTTGGACATGTAGTAGAAGCTCATGACCACAAACCTACAACTGAACATGGACACCACAAGCCTGAGGGCCATGTGCGTGGGGGACATTTAGTAGAAGCTATTGGCCACAAACCAACAACTGAACATGGACATCATAACCATGATGGACATGAGCATGGGGGACATGTAGAAGAAGCTCATGGCCATAGAGCATCTGAACATGGACACAACAAGCCTGAGGGACATGTGCATGAAACTCATGGCCACAGAATAACAACCTCATCTGAACATAGACATGGAAGGGAGGAAAGGGGACATACAGAAAGAAAAGGTATCCGATATATTAGGTATGATTAGCAGTGTATTTAATAGTTTAATGTACACTCATTGGACACTTTGTTAGGTATACATTGCAAGTATTGGATTGAACTCCATTTTGCTGTCAGAACTGTATTAATTTTTCCAAGTGCTAAGAGATGTTAGTTCTTATTGACGTGATAGCTTGGAAGCCATTTCAGTGCAGTGTTGTCACAACCAAAAATATCTATCTATCAAACCAGATAGAGATAATTTGAGCCTCTTGACACTGTTTTCCTTCTGGAGGCAGCCATCAGAAGATAGGTACACTATAGTCAAGTCCATGGATGGTACTCATTTGGAACTGTTGGAACCCTAGGTGTGCCAAGAAAATATCCACTATACCATTAGGTTGAACAGCCTGAACCATTGGTTAAGAAGGATGGATGCATGGTTTCATGTTTCTGTCATGTGAACGTTGCAGCAGAAATCAAGACTCATCAGACCAGGCAACATTTTTCCAAACTTCTGTTGGCTAGTTTTGGTGGGCCCTTGTAAAATCAAGCCTCAGTTTCTTGTTTTCAGCTTGCAACGGTTGATTGCTGTGTGGTCTTCTACTGTTGAAGCCAACCAGTTTCAAGCTTTCAAAGTTTTTCTGCTTTCCTTGGTTTTAACAAGTGGTTATTTGAGTTAATGCTGTTCCTATTAGCCCAGGGCAGTCTGGCCATTCTCCTCTGATCTCACCAACAATGTATTTTAGCCCAGAGAACTGTTGCTCTCTGGATAGTTTGGCTTTCTTTGGAACCATTCTCCTGGATTCTCTCCATAAAATCCAGAGATGATTGTGTGACAAAATCCCAGCCGTTTCTGAAATACTCAGGCATCAACAAACATAACTGTCACTTAAATTGCCTTTCTTTCACATTCTGACGCTTGGTTTGAATTTCAGCAGGTCATTTCGATCATGTCTATGTGTTTAAATACATAGAGTTGCTACCATGTGATTGGCTGATCAGATATTTCCATTATTAACAAACAACTCAATGGGTGTAACTAATGAAGTGGCTGGTGAGTGTATATTATTGTACACCTGTACTGTCAGGTGATCTTTCTCCATAAATAAAGCATAGCAACCCTTAGAAGAAAATTCCACCTGAATACTGAAAACAGCAGAAATGTTTTTGTCTAATACCAATGGCAATTATTTTGTCAGACTCACACAACTCTGGGGGACACATATATGGCCACAAAGCTTCATCTGAGCATGGAGAGGTGGAACATACAGACAGACAAGGTATATCTTTTTTAGATATAGGGGTAGTGGTAGTGATCACCCATGTGATGGAAATACGCAGTAGATATACTTTAATTACATTTTTTTTAATGCCAAAAGAGAGAAATGGGGTCTCAGATGTGAGACGAATGTTCCCAAGCTTTAGTTGTTAAACTGTTTGCGTTAATAACAACTGCTGTTTCAGACCACCACGAGTCTCATGGACATGAGCATGAGGCCCATGGCCACATAACAACACATGGAAATGGAAGGGAGGAAGAGAGGCATACAGAAAGAAGAGGTATCTGTGACTGGGATTGTTTTACTGCAGTTATAGTTCCTTGTGTAGTACACCTGTACTAACAGTCTTGGAAATTGTAGAAATTTTTGCTTCTAATGTTGATAACAATTATTTTGCCAGTCTCGCACAGCTCTGAGGGACACACACATGGCCACAGAACCTCATCTGAGCATGGCGAGGAGCATACACCCAGGCAAGGTATATAATTTAGATATAGTGGTAGATGTGATTGGGTAGCTAGTGAGTGAAATATGCAATGGATAAACTTTAATGTTTCCAAGTTTTAGTTATTAAAAGTGACAACGGCTGTTTCAGACCACCACAAGTCTGCCGGACATGTTCATGAGAATCATGGGCACATGACATTAACAACCTCGGGCATGGGGGAAGAAAGTCATAGAGAAGGAAAAGGTATTTGATGGTGGTCAGTTTGTTAGTTATATAATAAAACATACAGCAGAAAACTTTTCTTACAAGCTAACAATATCACTTGACAAGTATTAAAAATTGGGCTACTTTAAAAAGAAGAAATGTATCAAAATTCAAACTAATGGCAGCGTCATATTAACTGAGATGACAGAAACTGCAGTAGGACCAAGTAAAGGAACAGAGATCGACATTGTTCAATTAGTATTTTTTTTAGTTGAGGAAAGAGCTATTTTCTTATCCCTTTTTTGGTTTTGATATGACTGTCAACCACATGTGTGACGTGCACTGCACAAAAAGTTAAGGGAACACTGAAAACATGTGAGACGTCAATGGGAAAAAATCATTCTGGATATCTATACTGATATGGACTGGACTGGGCTGAATTCAAAGACACCCTGACGTCAGATGCATAACATAATGTCCCAGAGATGTTCTATTGGATTTAGATCAGGTGAACGTGGGGGTCAGTCAGTGGTATCAATTCCTTCCTCCTCTAGGAACTGTCTGCATTCTATGTCGGGCATTGTTGTGCACCAGGAGGAATCCAGGACCCACTGCAATAGTGTAGGCTCTGAGAAGGATTGGCAGTCAGAGTGCCATTGCCCGTCCTGTATAGGTCTGTGCGTCACTCCATGGATATCCCTCCCCAAATCGCTCATGCTGAACAATGTTACAGAGTATAACGTTCTCCACAGCTTCTCCAGACCATTTCATGTTTTTCCACATGTGCTCAGGGTGAACCTACTCTTATCCGTAAAAGGGACGGGGCGCTAGCGGTGGAATTGCCAAATCTGCAATTCTGTGGCAAATCCCTGTCAGACTCCACTGTGCCCGTGAGAACAGGGTCCACTAGATGATGTCGGACACCCTCATGACGTCTGTTTCTGACATCTTCACCAAGGCCTGCTGGGGGTCATATTGTAGGGCACCGGCAATGCTCATCCTGGCAGTCATTGCATAAAGGTGTAGATACTAGTCTTACTGATGGTTTAAGGGCCTTATAGCTAGGCCCTTATCTGCTAGAGTCATGCCCCCCCCCCCCTTCAAGGAATCTCCTGAATGCTCCTCAGACTGTGCTGGGAGACAGCAAACAGCTACCTGTGCAACTTCTGTAGGGTCCAGTTATCGCCTCATGCTACCAGTAGTGACACTGACCTAGTCAAATGCAAAACTAATGAGAAAACAGACAGAAAAGATAAGGAGGGAAATATGTCAATATCTCCACCTGTAAACCATTTCTGTGTTGCTGGGTTGTCTCTGGGTTTCCCCTCTAGTGAACTTGTTGTTAATTTTATTATAACCAAAACAGCTGAAGCTGATTAACAACCCCCTCTGCTACTTAACTCACCAGATCAATATCCCAGAAGTTTACTTAGCTGAGTTTACACTCTGGTTAAAAAGTGTTCCTTTACAATTTTTGAACAGTAAACATGTACATGAGACTTGTGACCACAAAGCCTCCAGCCTCACATGAACAACAGCTGAAAGGAAAGCTATCTATGCTATATGTTGTGCTAAGAATTTCATCATGAAATGTAGCTCATTTTTTCTTGATGTGTCATTGATGACTGTGGCGTTTCACTCTCCCATAAATTTGAGGGACATGTATGCGAGACTCATGGTCAAAAACAAAAATTTAATTTTACCACGGTCAAGAGAATGAGCATAGCGAAATAAAATTTGAAAAGACATTTTGTTAATATGTAGCCCTTTTGACGTTCACTTGAGTTACACAAGCTAGAAAGAGTATATTACTTGTGATGCAGGCAGTAGAAGAAACTTTCACCATCACTTAACCTTGGCAGCCTAAGGTGAAAAATGAAAACTGGAAAAAATAACTAAATATATGTCTTCAGCTACATGATGGCCTGTCTGTCAACATGAACCATAAGGCTAAATTTAAGTCTGTTAGCAAAAGCAGAGCCATTTTTTAATCTTTTTTTTTTTATCTAAGACAATGAATGATGCAGAAGGGCTGGACAGAAAAAGCAAATAGCATAAAGGATGGCACAGAAATAAATGGGCAGAGTAGAAAAGGAAGATGAATTTCACACTGAAGATGCTCCTGAAAAAAAGAAAGTGCTGTTTCCGTGTTTTTCCCACATTTTAAACACCGTCGTGTTCTGTCTGATCAACACATTATAATGCAGAAAGAACACATATCGTATTACATTAGAATGCATGAATGGAATCTGCATTAGCAAAGGCTTTATTCCACAAATCTTTTTTTGATTTTTGTAGTCTCTCTGTTTCTTTACAAAAACCTGAGATAATCTGTGCAGCATCAATATAGATTGATTTCTGAGTTGTTGCTCATTTGTAGCGCACCATGGCATTGAAAAAGCAGAATGGGAAGTAGTCGGTCGTGAGGAGGATGAAGACAGAGAAGAGGAGAAGCAAAAAGGGAAAAGGCGAGGTGGGATTTTAAATGTGAAATAATCACTCAGTGATTCATCTCTGGTCAGACAAATTTATCGTGATGAGATTAACAGGGGACAATGTCCTGAATTTATAAAAACGTTATAAAAAGCCAGCATGGAAGATACCCCGTGAAATGTAATGACTTTATTCATTTGAGCTCCCTAACAGATTTCATTATCTACATATGAAAATAAAATTATGTGCAATGTTTCATTCGGTCCCTGTCTGGACACAAGATTTGCTAAATATGTCGCAATGTTGTGGATTTTATTCTCTGCCTCTAGTTACTGAAACAGGGTTGTCACCAATTTTCTGCATAGCTTTAAATTTGTTAATACAATATTTACCATAAGTTTACCCAGTTATATGTTAAAATTTCTATATTAATGTGTATGAAATCGCCATTGTCCTTTCTTTACTTTGGACCACCAAAGTCTCACCACAGTCTCACTGCAGCACTGTGGTGAGATTAGTGGCTTGTCTTTAGCCTCTGGTATAATGCGAATTTGAATATGATCATTTATTGTGTAACTTTTGTGCACATTTGTTTATAATTAATTGGCAGTGTTTCAGGACCAGATATTAATCTTAAAAGCTAAAAATATGCTTTTAAAAAAAGAACTAAAAGATGATTACCTAAAATGAAAGTTTTTTTTAATTTCAAGTTATTAAACAATAAGGAAATATGCTTGATATATACTGAATATATCCAGTCAGTGTATCCAGTCAATTGCATTTATGTTGGACCAATTCCACAAGATTTTATATTTTGCATTGTACTTATGCAACAAAATTACATGTAAAAGTCAGCTATACCAAGCTGAAGCCAAGTGTGGCATACCTGTACTTTCTTTGCTGCATATAAATGCTTGTAAAATCTGCTGTCTGACCAGTGAAGAAACACTGCACTAGTTAAAAGATTTTGTCAGCTTTATAGAACAAAGCAATCCCCTTTTTTAAGGTAGGATCTAGTGGGAATCCCTGCCACCTCCTCCAATAAGCACCTCTATAGTACTGACACTGACCTTTAGGGTATACTAGCTCCTGCTGTGTGAAGCTATGGTGCTGTAGATGGCTATAGCACAGTGAATGATCTGGAGCTGACTTTTGAAGAGAGATTGCTTCATCCCTCAAGGGCTGCTGAAACTTTTGATCTCAGGAGAGCCCCAGGCCAAACAGTTGTTTGGGATCATATACGATGATTTCAAAGGTAAGAGACCAACACAAACACAAGGTCTGAAGAACAAGACAGAAAATCTGAGCTTAATTAAATCCTGTGGATTTTGGGTCAGTGAATTGTAAAGTGTTTCTTTGTCATTTCACTAAACTGTTGATGATGCTTTTCAAGTAGAAAACCTGTGGAAGAATTCCCTCCTTTGTATTTTGTCTGGGGGTTGTTTTTTTTTCATTTCACTCATTCTTTCTCTATGCATCTCCTTCGTGGTTGTGTTTATGTGCATGATCAAGGTAAGAATTTGGATTTAAATGCACCATTATTCCACCAATTTTGAAGCTTCTCTGATGCAGGTTGTTTCCTCTCAGTCTTGCAATATAACTGTCGTTTAATGTTAACGGTTCACAATTGATAAATACCTATAAAGCAGCATCTTGACTCATAACGTTCATTTGTGGAACAATGTCCCATTGCCTCTCTAGTCTGTGGAGTAATTGGCCATTTATATTTAATTAGGCAGTTCTTCCTCCCACTGCTAGCATGGTTCCCTCAGTGCTGAGAGAGGCACTTTACTGTGCTCCTCTCGCTGGCTTCCTTTAAACCAGCTCATTAATATTTCAGCTGGCATCATCAACCAAACAATAATAAAATAATAATGTGACGGCTGATTAAACAGCTAAACTCCGACTTTTTAATGTGCATTTAAATGTGTATTTGCATAAACATGCCTGGTAAACGCCTCTTTAGAGGACAGTGATGCCTTGCAGCACACCACTGCAGCCAACTTCTAAAGCTTAATAAAACCTTAATTAGGTACGAGTCTCAGCCAAGATAATCGTAAAGAGACTGTCGAGCAACCTCTCCTCTCTTACACCCTTCTGCACAACACAGATCCTACACTAGGTTATAACCGGCTTCTTTCTTTTTTTTCTCTCTGTGGAAAAATTATCCAGAGATCTTAAACCATTCTCCACATTATCACTTTTTTTCTTCGTTTTGGTTTTAGGGTGCAAAACTTGTAACAAGTCTTAACTTATCAAGTGTACAAGCAAAGGGAGTAAAAACCTGAAATCAAATCCGCTCGAATAATTCATGAATTACAAAGAGAAATTTTAATTAAGATCTCTGATTACGCAGCACTTTATAAAAGGGAATTTAAAACAGTGTGAATGGAAAAACCAACAGTGAAAAGAGGAGGAAGCTGGGCTGGAGTGTAGGACCAAAAATACTCACAACATTTTTTGTTATATTGATTTATATTTACAATATAGAATAATGAAGGAGGAAACGGCATCTGCACATTTATGCACAGCTTGTCCTGGTGTCCACATTGATATAAACATATGATTTTTTTAAGAAGAACAATTAGAAAAATTACACAAATTCAAAACAAAAAAACTTAACTCGAAGTTTAATTAAGAGATCTGAAATCTGTAGACAGCACCTTTCTGCTGGTAGTGCAGGTAGGTAACTTGCACACCTGTGAGGACACAGTTATTGCTGAACAACATAAAAGCTTTGTTGCCAGCCAGACATTTTGCAAGGTCCTGATTATTTAAATAAAGAAAGAAGTTGTCAACTACCTGATTAATACAGTGTTGGGTAATGCAGTAATGTAACAAGTTACTGTACATAATTCAGTGATTGTTGTACATTATGTTGTTACTCAGGTTGTAAAGGTTCTTAAGTTATCTGCACGCCGGGAACATGGAAAGACAAAAAAAAAAGCACAAACAAACTTGTGTTTTGTTCCCAATTTCTGTTCACATGCAGGAGGAGGAAATTTGGCATTGAGGTGTGCAACTTTTGAGCATTGGAGAGATCAGCATTACTTTTATAATTACTGCTGAAGTGCAAACTGCATGCAGGATAGAAACAGATGGAATATGCTGAGAAGTATCAGACAGGGTCCTAATGCAAAGCTGGCAAAAAACTCAGATTGATGTTAAAGTTGAGTGCATTTTGACCCGAGCCCAGCAGCCAGACCCTGAACTTTAACAAGCAACAAAGACAGTGATGAGCAGTCAGGCTTTTAGCGTTATTGCCTCCATTTCTACAGTAGAATCACCATGGCAATCATTTTAAGGTCTCTTTGTGCCAGTTTTCATCTTTGCTTTGTCTTTTTGTCTTGTGCTTGTACATAAACACTAAAA
>NW_005187403.1:5540215-5549108 GCF_000239375.1 Pundamilia nyererei | reverse complement strand
TTAAAATCTGTAACATAATATATTGTTTGGAGTTTAGTCTGTTACTGTTACTATTTTTACCATTTCTTTTTGGAGCAACTGTAACCCACGTTATTTCCTTAGGGATTAATAAAGTATTCTGATTCTGATTGTTTCAGGATGAGCTGCCATTATCCAGTGACACATCTGCTTACCTGTATCTTTTGCTCATTTCTCCTCCTCTTCTTTTCTATTTTTTCTAAACTGAGGACCTGATGGCTTTGAACTTTTCTTGTCCATCTTCCATTGGTTTTCATTTTGCATTCCAGTATGAACACCCATCCCCCAACCCGAGGTCACCACAACATAACCTAACACACCTACACCTTAGTTCACAGATTCGCTTTGTCAAGGGTTTATTTCTGGGATTTCACACAACCCAGGATTCAAATCATGAATACATAATGGGCTTGGATTTACAGCATTATGAATGAAATGTGCTCTATTTGGAAGCAGCTGCCCCCCTCCCCTTTCGACGGCTTGTGTGTGAGACTTTAAATCATCAAACTGTAAATTATAAATTTTAAATTGTTATTGATCCCTTTACCTCCTAAAGTGTATATTTATTTTCTTACTGTTCTTATATTTATTGTTTGTTCACTTGCACTGCTGTAACTGCAGCCTCGTCGTCTCGTCTCTCTATATCCAATCCAATCCAATTTTATCTATAAAGCACCTTAAAATACCCAGCACAGGAACAAAGTGCTGTACAGAAAATAAGTTAAAACAATAGAAAAACAGAAAACACCAAAATAAATAAATAAAACACATAAAACATAAAATAAAAACAGCCCAATATTAAAACAACAACAAGATAAAACAATATATACTGGACTGTATGTAGCGGAGATGACAATCAAGTTTACTTTGACTTCAGCAGCAAGCAGGCGCACCGAGGGCTCTCGCGCTCACTTTTTGCGTATAGAATTTTGAAAAAACATCGGTGCAAATTATGAATCTGTATCATAATATTGTTGGTTATTAGATGCTGCTCCAGCTAGCCAGAGAATCCTCTCCTGCCTGCGCCGCAAGCAGCAGGCGCACCTCGCAAACAAAGGGTACCCTTACTCCCAGCAAATGGGCGATAGAAAACTGATCGGTGCTTATGCCAATCCCAATATGCGCTGGTTGATGTCGGGGCAGCATGAGTACGAGCAATTTTTTATATATATATTTTTTGCCGATGCCCGTGATGCCGCCCCGGGCAACCGCCCGTGTCACCCAAATCAAAAACCGCTACTGCTTGGGACCAGTCGGCATCTTACATTCAAACAGTGGGTGACTGTAGCAAGATGCTAGCAACCAAAGTAATCAAAATGAGGTTGAACTTGTCCAGAAAGAAAGTGTGTGACTGAGGCACAAGACAGCGGCAAACTAAAGCTTTTATATACTCCAACAATATGGCTTTGAAAAGTTCAGGTGCTAAACTGGCCTGTCTTCAGTCCAAACCCTTCACTCATTAAAACAAACAAAAAAATAATAATATGCATGTTATAAAGGAAGCCCTGAACTGCTGAGCAGCTGAATTCGGTATCAATTTGCATCGTCAACATTTTGATCCACCGAGTTCCTAAACTGAGTTTTGTTGATAGAAGACCTGATGCAACATGCGGCAAACCTGACCTTGGTGGGAATTTACACATCGCTGCGTTAAAATTTAAAAAAATCATCACATTTCAAAAATAAAGAAACAAAGTTTACTGTTCCTATAACGACTTCTTGGTATTTTACACATGCTCCAATAGTTATTCAGATTGACTCCTTGCCGAGGCGTGAACAAAGGCCAGTTTTCCATCAGCCTAACCAGGGTCAGACCATTTTCATATTGTCAAGCGCAGTCTCCAAACACTCACTGTACCACTCACCTCAAACTAATTCCCTTAGTTACTATTCTACAGCTTATAATCTGCTCATTCTGTAACACAATTAAATTCCCAGAGACAATTACCATGCTTGTATTCACACAGCTGCACACATAGCCACAAACACGTGCACACTCACACACACACCCATAGCCAGGATAGTGCAATTCCCATCAGTAATCAGTGCAGCGCAGTGAAGCAGACTCAGCAAACCTGTGAGTGTAGTAATGGAGAGGGAGTGGTCTGTCTTTATTGAACCAATATAGAGTGAGAAAGGAAAGCCATAAAACACACACGGCATCATTTGTTTCTCCACTGACATCTAAAAGTAAAACTTTCAGACATTTTATATAAGCTCAGCTCATTTATCATTTCCTTGTGTCACCCAAAAACACCTCCAAGACTGCAACACCCCCCACCCTCCTATCCCATTTCATTCATGAATCTTTTTTTTTCCTACACCTGAGAAGAAATTTGAAATCCGCCACTTTTTCTTTCAGACTGCGAGTGCTACGGCCACTCCAATCGCTGCAGCTACATCGACTACCTGAACATCGTCACATGCGTCAGCTGCAAGCACAACACCAGGGGCCAGAACTGCCAACACTGCAGACTGGGATTCTACCGCAACGCCTCTGCCGAACTGGATGATGAGAGCGTCTGCATCGGTGAGTCTGCTGGGAAACGGGGAGAATATGTGGAGGGGGGTGGGCGCATCGGTACGACAGCAGTGGATGTATGTGTGTGTGTGTGTGTGTGTGTGTGTGTGTGTGTGTGTGACTGACAGTGAAACAGGTAAGAAGATCCATTAGGCGCGTTTAAATTTTCAAACAACAAGATGATGCATCTTAAGTTAAAAACAAAGTTACCAACACTTGGTGGTGTAGCAGTGAAATTTTAATGTGTAGTGTTTAATGCAAATGTTTTTTCAGCGGCACTTTTATAAAACATATTTGCCTATGTTTGATAGGACACGATAATTACGGGATTATAGTGCTGTCAGATTCAAGCTGTGTGCGTTTACATCCATATCAGAGAAAAAGTGAAGAAATAGCCTTGTTTTAGACACTTATTCTCAAACTGCAGGGAACATACAGTTCTAACAAAATCTTAAAGCCACTCTAATTGATAGGAACAAACAAAGCAAAGGATGATACGACTACTTCTGATGAAATCTCTGCTTGTTTCAGGGCTTTCTTGCCTTTCAGCGCGGTCTTAAGTAAGTGGAACAGTATACACAGGTGACTGATGTGGCCACTCAAGAAGTTTTTATTGCTTGGAAATCAAAGCTTTGTGTTTCTAAGGGCTTTTTCGCTACTATCTTAAAGCTTGGCGGACTACAGTTTGAATAAAAGAAGTCAGACACTGTTCAGCCAGTACTAATGCGAACACCCTCAGGCATCCTTTGAGCTAGAAGCCAACTCTTTAAACTCATATCATGTCTTCTGTTCTACCATACAAAGCCAAAACAATGAAGAACAGAAACTGTGGGATTATTTTATAACTGTACTGTAAAAAAAAGAATAGTTTTGTATTGTTATTTGCAGTGATATGCAGGATAATGTGTGTTTGTTTTAAAGTCAGTCACATTAAGGGCACGTCCTGATAAGAGGTCACTCTGTTTGCATAGCTGTGGAGCGGAAAATCTGGTGTTGATTTGGATCCATCTCTAGGTGGACTGCAGGGGGTTGGAGGGTAAACTCACTGCGGTCAGGGCACACACAGGGCCAGGCCTTGGAGTCAGCACAAATAAGGTCCCATTAGCTTATCTGCCAGCACCCTGGCACACCAAGTGTGGCAACAGAAATCAGTTCAAACTAGCATCTCTAGAGCAAGAAGCCAAACACTGTAAAATACAAATGTGTTTGCACTCAGTCTCCCCACACACATTCACAGATAAAAGCTCCCATACGTCAACCAATACTGATGCACATGACCCACAAACACAGGAATGCCAACCACAGCGCTGTGGTTGTCTTAATCTCAGACTTTTTCCCACTTCTATTAATTTTTAATGCTAAATTTTATAATAAATTACTAAAGGCGATCTCGGGTTTTCTCAAAAGACAAGCTATTGACTTACATCAAATTATGATAGAATCATCAGTTCATCATCAACTCACTGACAAATGTATCCTAAATACGCAGCTCTGCAGTTTGTGAACCTTTTATCTGCTGCCAGCTGTCACTGATCTCAATATTATTCAAGGATATATGGATTTGGAATCCTAATGACTAGTGGAAATAAAGCAATTTATTAAGAAAAAATAGTATTATGTTTAGTCTATACATATTAATATAGGGCGCCTGTGCACTGACTGACAGCTCTCACATCAGCTCAAGTGAAATGCACTAAATAGACAAATGAACTGAGAGTGTTTTAACCAAACTACAGCAGGCAGGGGAGACTTCACAGCACACTGTGTATGTGGAGTATTTTTGTGACTTTGCAGCTGTTTCTCCAGCACAGGCAGTTTGTAACCCAATTTAAAAACTACCTGATAATGGCATTGGGATCCATCCATCTTCTTCGGTTCATCTAATTCAGGGTCATAACTGGACTGGAGCCCAGCTGTCATAGGGCAAGAGGTGGGCTACACCCCGGACAGATTGCCAGTCTATCCCACAGAGGGAGAGAGACACAACAGCTATAGGCAATTTACAATTACCAGTTAACTTAATGTGCATGTCTTTGAACTATGGGAGGAAGCTGGATCACAGCCTGTAGATTCGAACCCAGGACCTTTTAGCTATGAGGCAGTGTTGCTAACCACCACACTACCATGCTCCCCGCATTAAAAACTCACACTTTAAGAAGGCTTCTAAAGTTGTTGAAAAATGCTTACCTGCAAGGGTCTTGTGCCATCCTTCAGTTCTTGATATTTTGCTTTCAAGGAGCCAGACATTCTTGTATTTCTTAAAGGTGTCTTCAGCACTAGTTCTCCAGGTTTTCTTACCCATTCGAGCATTTAAAAAGTTACCTAATTCAAGGGAAGAACCAGTGTAGTGTCTACACACAAAAGTTAGCAAAGAACCAAAAGAAACCATTTTAAATTGTATGTTTAGGCACTTTGTTACTAGCAGCCTGTCACAAAACCCCATCATTTGCTCCCATTACTTTAGTTAAATCTACAAATAATGCCAAAAATAATTTTTAAAAAAATATGCAAATAGATGAACACTTGGCATTTTTCAGCATGGTATGCAGTGTGTCTTTAAAAAGAATTGAGGAAACTGGACAAGTGGAGGCTAGAAGTAGAAGTGCCAGGCCTAAAAAAAACGATCTATAACAGATGAACAATATCTGAAAATCTTGTCTCTAACAAGTGGGGGGTGAGGATCCAGTAAAGACCTGCCGCAGGACCTGAGAGCTACATCTGGCCCCTCAGTTCATCCATCTACTGTTCAATGAAGCCTCATCAGAAATGGTCTCAGTGGAAGCTGTTAAGAAGCCATTCTTAAGGAAGAGAAACAGGGAGAAAAAGCTGAGACATGTGTAATTACACAAGAACCATTGAGAGGAGAGAAGAGAGGTGTAACAGTGAGTGTCTACAGCAACCTGCGAAACACAGTGGACGACCTGTCCTGGTTTCAGGCTGCTTTTCAGCCAGTGATGTTGAGGGTCTTGTCAAAATTGCTGGAATTATGAACACAAAAAAAGTACAGCGAACATCCAAAGGAGAGCTTTGAATGTCCTTCAAGAAGCCTGGAGAACTATTCCTGAAGACTACTACTAAGAACGTACAGGAAAGCTGCCTGAGAGAGCTCAGGCTATTTAGAGAGTAAAGGCGGTTGTACCAAATGTTGACATTTAGTCTCATTAGAATCGTACAAACTCTGTTTTTTCCTTCTATACTCATAATTATATACTGTGCATGTTAGCATATGCATTGAATTTGGAGACAAATCAGAAAATTTGTCTCCAAATTCAATTTGTGCTCTGCTGTTTTAGAATAAATGTTACCTGTGAGATGCCTTTGAAATCATAACAGTTTGGTAGCCCAGACAGGACTACATTGATCACATAATCATGGAGTTTTGCATGAAAAAAGAAAGTAAAGAAAAAACTACACTGAATGTTCAACAAGGTGATACACTGCAGGCTAAACACTAATATATTTCTGGGTGAAAAATTGCCTCAAATTCAGCCCTGAATGTCTTCAACGCTTGGACGTCTTTAGAGAAACTGCACCTCACATGCACAGAACCAGAGCTCTGAAGATGTTGAACATCAAACACAACTCAGTGGTCTGAATACAAATGTGTAGATTTTGAGCCAAACTCATTTCAAGTCTAGATTAACCCCGCCCCCACCCAAAAAGCAGAAAAAAAAATGAAATGAGACAAGCATTTATAACTGACTCGTTCTGCTCTTCTTCTCCACCCTTCTCTTCTTCCAGAGTGTAACTGCAACCAGATGGGCTCTGTTCATGACCGGTGTAACGGCACAGGTTTCTGTCAGTGTAAAGACGGGGCCACGGGGGCCAAATGTGACGACTGTCTGCCAGGATACTACTGGAAGCAAGGCTGTTACCGTGAGTATGGGGATACTGACTTTTGGTAGTTTAAAAAAATTTCGAGTTGAGGAAACGTTGCAGTCTTTCCAGGGCCTTTGCAAGTGCACCATCCATTTAGCTCGTGCAGCTCTGGATGTTGTCCGTTCTCACAGAGGAATAGATCACGTAGCTCATTAGTGACATCAGCCTCTTATTTAATTGATGACCCTGTCGCACCTTAACCCTATTATGGGGAAACGCCTTCATTATGCCATCTACCATCGAGCCATTGGCCTCAGTCTCAAGTAGACCCAACTACCCACACACACACACGCGCGCACACACACACACACAAAAACAAATGCATCTGTCTGTGAGTTTTTTATTACAATATGGAACATGCTGCACTAAAAGGCCGTGCAGTTTGTTTTAGCCGTGACATCTTACTCCAGATACTCCCAGGCAACAGAACCAATTATCTTTGGTGTAGTAAAAAAATGTTAGCACATGTAATTACTTCTTGTCACGGAAGCTAGATCCCGTTTCCCCTCAGAACATTTTTAGGTCAAGTATGTTATGTGGTACAGTTACCCAAGTACCTATGGTTCCCGACGATGCTCATTCTTCCAAAAGACTCCTGAACAAATAAAACACATGTTGTGTATTTTCTGCTGGATTTGATACAGTGATTCTGACCTCACCCTGAAAAAGTGCATGCTCAAGAAAAACAGTCAAAGAAAAGGGCTGCAATAACGAAAGAAAAAAAAAAGGCAGGTGTTACCTGTTGTAGTCCCCGAGGCAAAGACTGGAGAATTTATCTCGGCTCTTTCCTTCCTGCTCTTTCTTTTCTACTTTGTTCTTTCTGCCCTGGATTCCTCTCCTCCTCCCCGTTTCTGTTTCCTATCATGTTTTGTCTAACATTGCCCCTTCTATCATCCCCCACCTGTCTCCCTCTTTGCCATACATCTTTCCTTCGTCTTTGTGCTCTTTACTCCCCCACTATCCTTTTACCGCCTGTCATTCTGTCACTTCCCCGCATGCTCTTTATTCACAACTCGTCTCTCCCGTTCACCTTACCTCTGCAAATCCTTCACCCTCCATCCTCTACGCCACTTCCTCACTATGCTGCACTTTCTATTCTCACCTTTCTTTTCTTTTCTGCAGCTAACGTTTGTGACGAGGAAATGCTCCTGTGCCAGAACGGAGGAACGTGCTACCAGAACCTGAAGTGCATCTGTCCTCCAGAGTTCAAGGGGGTACTGTGCCAACATTCGCGCTGTGAGGCGGGCAAGGACTGCAGCGGCGCTTCTTTGCCGCACCCTTCCACGGCCACCCTGCTGCTCGGCACTCTGCTAACCTACCTGCTGGCCACATTAACGCCCCATTGAGCCACGAAAATCCTCCCCACCCCCCAACTCCGCCCACCCCCCTGCCTCACACCTAAAACATGTGTATATGAGCGTATTTGTGAGGCGACGGGTGACCCAAAATGGGAAGGGGTCGTCCCTGTAATGGACCCAACACTGCAGCACTCTTAAAAGCGCACACGCTCACCGATCACTACTCGACTCCCGTTCCCGTTTCAAACACACATGCGCACTTCACAGGACTGTAATGGCACTGGGTGTACACTCAGGTGTGCGAAGGACAAACAGAGAATAAATATGAGCAACCTCACAGAAAAAAGATGCAGGGGGGGGAAGAAAAATCATACCAACCACTGTTCCCTTTATTCCTAAGCTGGAGCAATGTGCATCAAACCAAAAAGCATAGACAAAAACTTAATCACCACTGTTTCACATCAAAGGGAATGGCTGTTGTTATCACAAGACTTTTCTTTTCTTTTTTTAAATTTCTTCTCTTTCTCGGTTGACTTGCGGATCTCACTTGCAACTGTCGTCGACGGCGTGCGGTCGGGCTCAGAGTGAGGACAAGGCATGTTGACAAGGGTCGAGCGGAGAGGCGCTTGTTTGATCCTATTGCTGAGGCCTACGTAGTATATTAACCAGGTTTCATTTTTTTCTCTTAATCTGAGACTTGATTTTACATTTATTCTATTCCTGCTGCATTTTTTTTCTAAAAAAATATATATATCTTCAGTCATTGTATCTAATGTGCCCACTAGCAGTTGCTGAGATTATACATATTATATAATATCCAGGGGGTTATGAATTATAATACATTAGTCACTATTATGGTTGTTATAGGAATGAGTGATTGTTGCCACACTTAGCGAGATTTAATCTTCACACAGTATTCAGGAAGAAGAATTTAACTAATCAGAAGTCTAAAAGAGAGAGAAAAGATATGAACCACGTATCGATATTATATGACATTATTTGAATATTTTTTGTAGAAATTATTTTTGTTTGGAGTTACAATAAATTATAAAAAAAAAAAGAAATACATTTACATCTATTCCAAAAAGAGCATTTTATTACACTGAGTCTAAACCTTGCAGTAAATATGACTGTTAATTTGCCTTCTTGATTGTACTTTTTTTCATTCAGTCGGTGT
>NW_005187403.1:5532596-5540187 GCF_000239375.1 Pundamilia nyererei | reverse complement strand
GAGGGGGTGTTACAAAAAAAAAAAAAAAAAGAAAGAAAAAAGGCATCATTGCAAGTCATTCATTTTATCTATTTTATTCTCTTTGGACATAGTGTTGAATGCTTATTACTGCGAACGGATTATTCCGATTTATCCACCGACAGTCTGTCTGACAATCACAAAGAACTGTTTCCTGTCAAGAGAATATAAATTATTTTATTCTGATAAAAGTTGCAAAAGAGTTTTTATATCTGGAAATGCCACTTGCAGATGCAGTGAAAATAAGGGGCTAATTAAAAATCTTTTCCACAGTATAAACACGGTGATTCACGTCAGCCCTGAGTGACCAAGGGACTGACCCTGACGCCAGATCTTCCACTCTTCTCTACTTTCAAGGCTACGAGACGTTCATGCAAAAATGTCTTTAAAGCTTCTATTTTATGCAAAACTACAGTTTAATTACACTTATCCCATTGCTGAGTCAGTCGAAGTACAAAGTGGATCAAGATACATGAATGCTGCATTACATTAGGATACAGTGTACATCAAAGATGAAAGCGGGACTAAGCCTGTGAGAAATGACAAGACGGGGATTCTGGTATTACTCCCCTCTGTCTGAGCTGCTGGTAGCTGTATTAGCTATTCTGTGTGTAGGGCTCATCCCCTCAGAGCCTGAACGGTGTCAAGAACTGAGACTTGGGGAGGAATAGTTTATGAATGTAGAACACTGAGAAATGATGTAAGCCCACGTTTCATTGTGGATCAAAGACCAGGTAATAGTCATGCTGAGAAAAAAATGCATTATTGACTGAGTGTACTAGACGCAGTACAAATATCCACCTTGTGAACAAGGAAAACGTGATTAAGTCTGGTTGATAATAAGGTCGGTGATTTGAAACGATAAAGAAGTGCATGACCTTACTAAGTTACTTCGTGAAGTTCAGGACTGTAAAGACAGCACACGGTATTTTAAATTAAAGAAATACTTTTATATTTTGGAAATAAGCAGATTTGATTTATTAAGAATATATATATCAGCTTCATACTGAAAATACACAGAAAGGTTACAGAGAGAAGGTAGTTAGGTTGGCTTATTAGGCACGTTTGAAGCGCAAGGAAATAGCAAGCCATTGTAAAATAATACATAGGCCACGACATTGAATACTACTGATCATCTGGTTGCAACACAATGTTATGTTGGGACACACTGGCTTATGGCATTTCTGTTTCTGACCACCCACCAAAAGGTTGTTGCTGTGGGCTCCCACAGTAGAAGCACTCTCATCAACGCATTGCCAACTTCCCATTCCAATCAAGTATCCGTGGGATGTGCTGGTAAAAGATTAATCCATCGAGGCTTCACTTGTATCCCACAGGACCCGAAGGATCCACTGCCAATGTCCTGGTGCCAGACTTCCCCAGAGCTCCTGTACTCATATCCCACCCGGCCAGCGCTGTTATGGGTGAAAGGGAAATACACAGTTTTACCAGATGGTTTTAATGGTTTAATTGGTTTACAGGAATTTTTTTTTAAAAACACACATTTACTATATATATATATATATATAAGTTCCATGCAGTGACTTTTGTAGAGAGCTAATGAGAGAAGACATCCCCTGACTACACACATTTAACGCACTAATGATGAGACAAAACGTCCAGATTTATGATTATGTGAGAAATGACTTCTAGTCTTTTATATGTCCTGACAGTTTTGAGTATTTTCTGCACTCCTTCCTGGCCTGGCTGAAAAAGGTTATTACCTCCATGCTTACCATCAAATATTTACCATTAGATGACAATGAGCAATGGTGGAGGACTTTTCAAGAACTGTTCCCTTAGTAAAAGTAGCAACACTACACTACGAAAACACATGACTCCTGTGTATTACTAGCAAACTTTAAATATCAAATGTAAAGGTTCTCATTCTCCAGAAAATGATTCCCCATCAGTGTTATTTGGGTTATTATTATGGCTATAGATGGTTACGTTTGAGCTAATTTTTAATACATTGCTTTGTGTACACTTTAATCTAAGGTAATAAATCGTAATGTAAAGCACTGTCATAAGTTAGTAGCAGGGGTGTTCTGTAAGCTCAGAAAAACAATCCTACACCTTAATTAAAATTAAAATGTATTCATATAATATAAAAAAAACATCACAGCTGAATTAGCAGTCTTGAGCAATGTGTAACAGACTTAACAGTCAGTATACTGTATACAGGGAAATAAAAATACTAGTTCAAATTGGTCCATCTGGTCCACCAAGCTGATTTCTGCACCTGTTAGAGTTGATAGGCTAGGTAATGATGTTACTTCTTTACAGTCTGAGTTTTGTTGCTATCATGTTTAAAAGTCTCTCTTTCTAATAATAGGTAATTATAGCAGAACATATCTTTAAAGATAAGAAATCACATTAGAGTAATTTGATTGTTCACTTGCTAACGTTTACTCTGCTTTCACACGTCAGGAATTACAGATCAGAACTAAAGCAGAGTCAGGAGTAGCAAGCAAGCTAGTCACCCTTCAGCCTCGAGCCAGACAGCTCAGGTTTATCCACAATGTGTATGTACAAAGAGCAAAAAAAGCCTCTGTTAATGGGATATAAACATACCCATGAAAATGACAAAGTATGAAAACCAATAGCTCCGAGTCAACCGAGCTTCCACATACAGCTTTAATTTAGAAGATAGATGTGAAGAGGCAACATGAGATCATTTGTGGGACACAACACTGTCTGAGACGCAAGTCTGAAGGTTTGTTTCATTTTTTTACAAACTTGAAAAAGCAACAAGTTGTCATTTTACCTAAAGATGATTATAATAAGTGATCGACACATATACTGGATTAAACATAATAAGCAAGAAAATAAAAAACAAACAACAAAAGACAGAAAACGTCTGAAATAACTAGTGTTTGAGTACAAAGATGAATGCTAAAACAAATGGCTGTAATCTGTGGGCCTTCACACAGCTCTGAATTTAAAACCAGATAAGCTAGCTTACTGGTATTAGATCTCAAATTTGCTTATGTTTCAAAGAACAATATGGTTCCTCACTTTTGCCGTGTTACCTTTACAGACAATTTTTACCATAACCCAACTTTTCTCTGGAAACAGGGCTGTAGTTCATCAAAACAAATAGTGCACTTCCCTTTTTTGTGATTAGAAACAGACAAATAAGTTTGGAACTGACAAAAGATGCCACTATTCAAGGCAAAACTGAGCACTTTTAACACCAGGGTTTATTATAGACATTAATGAATATTCAAATTAACCTACCCAATTAAATTAAAACAGAGCAACACTGTGTTTTGCTACTCTGAGCTGAACCCAGAGATCTATAAAAAAATGAATGAGAGCAAACTCTTTGATCAGCAGACGGCTCATCTTTTCACTTCACCTCTTAATAGTTGAATATTTAGTGAAAACGAAACAAATCTTTTAATTTATGCTAATGCTTTAAATGTTTTAATAGAGAATGGGTCTGTGTAAAATCTGATTTCAATTTCAACAGCCAACCATTAGATAAAGGAATGAATACATGGTGCCACATACATTCCACCGACATCACTACCACGCTATGATCTTATAGATGGGCTGGTGTGTGTGTGTATTTTTAAGATCAGAGACAAAGAACGACAGCTGAAGTTTGTCTTTATCGCCTTGAATGTAACTCCTGAATCTGACTCAGTTTGCTGAAAACCGTCTCTATTTGTCCACGTCATCTCGGCACTGTTGTCCCAGCTGTAACACTGACTCCTGTTTAAATTTTCAGCTTCTTAGATTTCCATTGGGTCCTTGAGGCTTCTACGTCTTTATTGCCCTAATATTTCCTTTTCTAAACGTCTTTTGTTTTGCGGATACAATTGTCGATTACCTTCCCCCTGGCTGGTGCCCAGGGATCTCTGCCAGTCATTCTTTACACAGCCTACCATCTCTTGTACATGACCTGATTTCTCTTCTAGGGCCAGTTGTTTCTCTGAAGTTTTACTCATGTTTCATCATCTTTTGCAAAAATGGTTAGCAAAGCATTGCTCGATACAATCCCCGTGGAAAAAGCCTGACAGAACACCTCATGTTTTGGGGGGTTTTGGAGTTTGTTTAACTTGCACAGACTTGACATGACTTGACAACTCTGTGTATTTCTGTTCATACTGTGATATCTGTTTACATCACTTGATAGGAAAAAAGGGATAGACCAGTAATAACATCCGTAACGTAAGTCCGTAGTATCTCAACTTAACGTAGGTAACGTAAGTTGAGATACTAGCTACATAAAAACCCAATACCACAGAAGACATATCACTACTGGCCACATCAATCCATGAAAAGAATCCATTCAGTCAGGGTATATTAAGTGATTGATACAGTACATAAGGATTTATTAGCATGGCAATCATTTTGATAGTCCTGTTGTTAATTAAAGAGGCAACACTGTAAAAGAAAGTATATGGTGTCCATAGATGGTTTAGTAAACACTAGGAAGTGACTCGGATTATTAAACTTACTTCTTAAACTGTGAATTTAAGCAAAGTAGCTCATAAAATGGATTTGCTTATTATCTGTTTATTGTAAGCAATTAATGAGACTGACACTGTTTTCATGGATTAGCCTGTGATAAACTCAGAGGAGAGACTACCACAAACAACAGAGACAGCGTTAGAGTGGGCATCCTTCATTTTTTATCATGGTACTGCTTTTTTGGAATATTCTTTAAATACATGTCTTTTTGTGAGCTAAGCAACTCACAAAAATACACCACAGGCATGCACACTCAAATGTTTTTGTGTCTATGCTTTAATGTAACTGCGTGCATTCAATCCAATCCAATGAAAACGTGTTCAAATCTTGCAGATATTTTATTGAATTTCGTCCGATGTGTACTAGAAGTTAGTAACCTCCATAAAATTGAAGGACTCCAATTCACTGATTGCAAGTACATGAAGAAAGGATAAAAACTGAAAGCACCAAGGCAAGAATACCGCAAAAGAGTTTTGTATTTTCTTTAGTCGTAAGAATTTTGCTTTAGAAATAGTCACTTAATAGCTAAACCGCCACAGCAACAGAAGTTATTTTAACTGTTAAGCAACCTACAAAAGGAGATAGGGTTAGCAAGAAGTAACAATTCTTACGAATATATGTTCTAAATGTATCGAACATATTTCATCGAGATACCTTAATTAACAAATGGCAAACAAACTAAACCACCTATGGTCATGTGGGTATACTATAAGTTCTACATTAACATTCAGAATTAGCATACTGGTACTCATTTTATTCAACATTATTTCGAATCCTTAGCAATTCTTACCAGAGATGATGAAGAGTGACCAACCGAAATAAATGCTGAAATAAACGTATCTTCAACACTCTGAAGTCCACATGTTGGATTGTAGTTAAGAAGAAACGAGTTGGATCAAGATGTACAGTGGAGGTGAGTGATGCTCTTGTTTTTGTTTCTAATGTCTCTGTAAAGCACTTTGAATCATTGTTGTTGAATTGTGCTATACAAATAAATTTGCCTTGCCTTGCCTAGCCTTGCTAAAGACAGGTCAAAAATGAAACAGCCCATATACTGCTACACTACAGTTTTGGGGGCAAAATATTTATATATATATATATTTAAGAAGGTAAAAAATCTGTTGGGTACAAAATCCAACACAAATATTTAAAAATAAATGAAAAAATTAACCGGTCAAATTAACAGGTTCACAGATGCATTACAGAGAAAGAGCATGCTAAAATTCTGCACATGAAATAGTTCAGTGAGGTGTCTAGGCACTACTCCTATGAAAGACTACGACACACCGGCTATGTGAGTTTGTGAGAGCGACTTATTTGCTGAGCAGAGCAAATTTACCGTAAAAAAAAGAAAAAAGACAAAAGGCACTGAGAGGAGTGGCCGGTCCAAAAGAATCTACTAACAATGCACAACTTCATGAACACAGGAGCAGCCAGTTCATGTCAGCAATAATGAAATCTACCTAAAGAGGAAATCAAATTAGTGCTGGGTCACAAAGAAGCATCCCTAATGACAGCAGGGATAAAATACTAATAATGTACTTATAACGGAGCTTATTACTTGTATATGGCATAAATGATGCAGAATCAGTATTGATTTTAAGCATGCAAAGTTTATGCTGTATAGGGTTTCTGACTTTAGCAGGGCCCTTTTTCATACCTTAATACTTTTTGGGTATTTCACCACAGTATAGAGAATTTCTCTAGTAAATACTAGTTTATTGAAATAATTATTAGTGTCATAAATGTAGAACATCAGTTGGCTGCTGGGTTACACAGCCACTCGTCTCCACCTGGGGCTGCAGTCTCTGCTGCTGCTGTGCACCCCCTGACGTCAAGCACTAATACCCATAATGGATATTTTAAAAGTGTAGGAGCAGGAAGGCTGACATGTCTCAGTGGTGTATTCTCATACAGAAAATGAATGACTGTATTTATGGATGTACAGATGAGGACATAATTATTAGTCCCCCTATATATTTTTTTTAAGTACTGGGCCAGAGATTGTTCACAGAAAACAATAAAACTTGTCTGTTCACACGTCATCGTATCCTAACAACCTCACGGATCCCTGCACAGGTGTAACATCTGCAAAAGATGCAACATTACCATCTTTATTATCTCTATAAAGGTAAACGCCCAGTGATGCCCACTGAATGACACATTACAGTGTGTTAAATATGAAGCTACACACTCTAGTTGTCCTAGATCTTTAAGTGGCAATGCTTTTGCCACCTAAAATGAAATGTTTAACCTTGTTGTCACAACCTGCTGAAACATTCAAGGTGATGGTTTTATTGTCTTTTGACTGTTTGACGAATAAGCAAGTGGGAAGAGCTTACAATGGCCCTTAGACTGGCTGTCTTCCCTATTCTTATTTCTCACACTGTCCTTTAGTAGCACTCGCACTTCTGAAGTATCAGTGTCCCATATTTCAAATGTGTTGGCATATGTCTGAGAAATGGCTGCTGCTGTGCAGCATGTAACCCTCAAACTGTCGGTGCTTCAGGCCAGAAAATAAAATCTTTGTCAATTCACTGAGCTGTCAGGCTCAGGGTAGCAGTGGTTCTGACACCAACGCTCCAGAATACCAGTTGTAAAACTTAAGGTCTCAGATGTCTGGCCTTTATGCTGCTTCCGCAAATGTACATTAATGTGGAAATGTACAACTGGATGTCTGTGAACTTCATAAACTAACACTTTACATACTTGTTGTTAGTAACTACAGAAAAATTGAAAACAAATTTAGGGGAAAAAAACTTTCTAGTCTAATTTCTTTGCGTTATAATCCCTACTACTGCTGGTCACAGTTTGGTGTGCCTTTTAAGGAACAGGGTTAATCTGTATATGCATCTTAAGTAAAATGCATATAAACAGCACATTTATACCGACACACAGATGGTACTTTGAAATATACTCAAAGAAAGTCAAAAACAAACTTGTGCTATATTAATGCAATAATAAAATAATACTAGAAAGCGAAAATTTCTGAAGAAATTTTAAGTGTGCCTATGCCGCCGCTAATCAGTATAGTTTGCCATTCAAACGGCTACAGAGAGCAAAACTCAGCAGAGCAGCCATTCTCCACCAT
>NW_005187403.1:5497945-5505948 GCF_000239375.1 Pundamilia nyererei | reverse complement strand
TAATAAATCCGAGCAATAGTAATAAGTGTGCCTTTTGGCATAGGCACACTTAATTAGTAGAGAGACTAAAATAAAGTTTGTATTCCTAATTTTTAATTCTAATTGTAATCAGCTTGAATCACTGAAGTAGAACACAAGCAAAGAAAAGACGGGAAAACATTATCTCTCTTTTCTGTTGCCGACATTGTAGGGAGTGACTTTACCTCTAAACAGCAAGATGAGTGGGAACGAGGTTAAAGTGGGATTCAGCATTTGGGGGAACCCTGAAATCGGTTGTAGTGACTCAACACGGGGAAACAACTCACAATAATTGCTATTAAGAGCTCCAGAGAGACTTTGTTGATATAAAGGCTATGATCAGCTGATGTGTGCTATATTAATCTCTGCTACACTTCATGTAACCTAACTCCAACCATAAGGACCACAGCCACTGTGCACCATGCATTGCATTTCATACAAGCTTTAAATAACACAGTTAGTGTACCTTAGTTTGTTTTGCAGCATGTTTCACAATATAAAAAACATAATGTCACATGTACAGACCCAATCTCTGATTTAAAAACATGAACATCTAACCTTTACATTTCCAGTTTATCAAATCCTACTGAGCCGTTCTTATCTTTAAATCTAACCTCTCTTCTTCCTCTCCTGCCCTGTCTTTCTTATCTTTCTCCATCTCTGAGTGAAGTTAGCTCTCGTTCTGTTCTCTCCCTGTGAAATACAGCTGCTGGACCTTTAGCCAGTAACAAGGCCCCTGACTATGGCATGAGGTTTCATCTGTTTTTAAGCTACATGCCCTGGCGATTAATACACAAACAGGACTGCCTTTCATGTGTCTCTGTTTAGACTTAAATTGGTTTGATATTTGAAGGCTTGCACTGACCAGAAATAATAACCAAAACCAAAAGTAACAAGCCTGAAGATGTAAGGAGTAGGAAGTACAGGTATTTGTGTGAAAAAGTAGAAAATGTGGGGAGTAAAAGTAAAAAGTTCAGCAGCAAAGTGTTGTACTTCATTACTTCCCACCTCCACTGACACAATTATATTGCTTGAAAAATTATATTCTGACATTTTAAGAATTTTACTACAATATCTGCAACCTTCCCACATTAAAAAACAAACAAACAAAAAAGAGTCACATGAGAGGGAGAGAGAGATAAAGGGAAATGAAGGCACCAAAGTACACACAAGGCTTGAGGTGAAAAAGGAAGGGGGTTGTTTTCTGTTGCTGAAGCAGCATTTTAGTTTGTACTCACACTAGGCCACCTGTACGGTACCCAAGAGTGACTGATTGAGTGCGAAGTCCAGTTTGTTTGACTGGTTGACATGATTGCTGCATGTCATGCCCAGGCACAGATCCCCAATGCTTCCTCGGTGACAGCAGCGTCTGAAATAAAAATCAATCAAATCCACCAATCAAATTTTGCTAATACGTGAGAGGACAGTGTGTCACTGCAAATGCATAAAATCTTGAAATGTGAGCTCTGCTGGAGTGCATTTCAAAAGCCCTGCTGTGCATGAAAGACAGAGATAGCGAGGGTGAGAGAGGAGTTAAGATGCTGAGACAAACTGTACTCTGGCCTGGACAGTCAAGGGCACTGTGAGCGCAGGCTAGATAGATGAGTAAATCATCATGAATAAGACTGATTCCAATGCACCTCTGCTGGCAATCAGCTTTTTGGCGTATGCTGACTTCATCGCTTTCTCGAGCAACACACAATATAGAAAAATAGGAGACAATTAGGAAGGCAGAGGACGGATGAGAAAGCATGTCCTGCAGACAAGACGCTTTGTTTCATTGCAAAAGGAGCCTTTGTCACACCACAGCAGCAGAGGCCACGAGAGCAGGGTGGGTCACAGATTAAGTGAATCAAAGCACTCACAATATTAAGTCTAATATCTTGCAATACTACATTAACATCATCATCATCAGGTTTCTTATTTCTTCTCAGAATTTTCATTTGTGCTGCTGAAAATAAAAATGAGAGTGAGTTTGAACGAGAACTCAGACCGTACACTGATGAAGGTTCAGCTTTAAATATTAAAAGACTAAAAAAAGAACATGACTTCAGTTTGCTGCACACAATACAATATTTCCTGACTTCTTATATAAGCTCCTGACTCATACTGAAACACAACTTACAAAACATAAATGGATAAATTAGGACTTTTTTTTTAAGCCTTTTTGCACATTTTATAAATCATCACAAAGACAACAGGTGACTGAATGAACATCACACTGGGAAAACTATGAATGCCTGATTTCCCAGGCCTGTGAAAAACCTCCGCAGGAACTTCACTGCAGGTAGTTAAATACTGTGCAAACAGCGATGGCACGACATTTAACCACGAATAATGAAAGTGCGAGAGAAACAGGAAAAACAAGGTAAACGAGGTGTGAATTGGACTCACTTTTTCGTGGAAGTCCACGCTTGTTTATTTCGTGGAGATAGTCCTTTAATCTAGTATGCCCTATTTGTTGCTGTCATCTCACAGCAGTGGCTTATTTCCTACACAAACACTGCAGCTAGCCAAAACGAGGAGGTCAGAAAAACAGCAGTAACAAGCTAACTCCATCGTGTTTTTCATTACTAAATGTGCTAACTACTTTTTTTCACGGATATGCAAATTTAACACTGTTTGCCTCTCAGTTTGTAATGAAAAAAGGAGAAAAAGAAATTCTGCAAAACTTTGTAAAACTATCCAAATCAAAAATGTAAAAACAAAACAAAGACTTTTGTGTGACAAGGAAACCGATCGGGATGATGTAAAGTCACACAAAGTGACACAGCAATATATCTGATCTGAAACTGGTTCCACACCAGTGTCAACATTATGGACGGGGCTCAGAGGTCCAGGTCCACCCAATAAAATCACCCTTCCCCCACAGCTGAATTCTGCTATTACACTTTGCTTAGGTTATAATAATGCATACCATTTGGTGATGTAAACTTAAACATCCGTATTACTGATGGTTCACTGTAGTTTGGTGCTTTTGCAGCAATCCTGTAGTGGTAACTAGCATGACTGAGGAGGACACTGTGCAGGTCAGACTTTGGGAAGTACCTCATGTCTCTTTGAAACTAAAAAGAGGACATTCATGAGCTAATACAGCTATTTTAAAGCATGACCCTACTTGAAAATTGCAAAACAAATGGAATAGAAATGTGCTGAGAATATTGCACGCTCGCAGTCTGTTGTAGCGTGTGGTGAGTTCATTGATCCAATTCTACACATGGAGAAAATGTCTCCACTATTTGTCATCTGCATTGTCTCTGCAATGTAAGACAGAAGTTCTGCACTTGATTAAAGTGGTTCTAAGGAGAATGTTTGAAGCTCTACAGCGGGATTTCAACGTTTGCATGAAATGTTGAGCATGAATATTTTTGCATTTTTATCACTGATACATCTGGTATGCGTTTTGGCAATGATATGCCAAAATCACAGGTGCAGGGTGCCGCCATCTGCAGACTAGACACTTTTATTCATATGAGGGAACTTTAGCCATTAAGGGACACCAGGGACCTGACTGTCATTCCCCATCATCCACATTCAAGTTCCAGAGTCCATGTACTTTAATGTGTACAGCTAGACAGTGGCACAGTTTTTTGTAATTATACCTTTGCAGATAGACGCAGAGCCTTTAAATCAGATGTACAAGATGAGACTGGTGACTTATCAAGAGTTTAGACGGGTAAGGGTCATAGATGGGTAAGGCCTGTCCTTTTATTACACCATGACAAATTAAGCAGAAAGCGCTGTACAAGATACCAAAGGGAAAGTGTCGAACTGTTAACACAAATGAATCAGCCCATTATTGCGCTTAAAAAGCCAAATGAACTTTAGACATGCTAGGTGTGGCCTAATCTACAATCTTTCACATCCTCAAAGCTAATTCACTGGCCAGCTCAGCAACATCAAAAGGTGGGGAAAACCACAGAAAACAGCTACAGTAGACGACTGCAAAATTGTTTCCTTGGTTAAGAAAAACAACATCACAAGATCTTACAACTCAAGGATACTGTTAAGTAGATACATGAGCAATGCCAAAGTCCATAACCAAGAGATGTTTTAATTTCTATATTAAAGGTTTGCATCAAGGTGCACTCAACTGGTTACACTGAAGAAGAGGAAGGCGACATTTCTGAAAAAATACAATATTAACTTGCACTAGAGTGATGGGAAGATAAAAGTATTGCAAAAGCATACCTCATCGTCTGTTAAACATGGTGGCATGTATCACCGCCATTTCGCTGGTGTCTACTGATGATGTCACAGCTAATAGAAGTATCAGAAGGAATTGTGAAGTGTACACATCTGTAGTCTCTGCTCAAATTCAGTCAAATGCTGCAAACCCGATCAGACAGTTCTTCGTCTTTGACTGCAAAAGATCTTCGTTCGAGTATTAAAAGTAACCCTTATATTTAAAAGGATGTCAGTTTGTCGCCTTACTTTTGAAACTTTGAAAATGTGTGAGCTGTGTATAAAAATGGCTGTAATTCCTAAACAGTTAATGAGATAATTTTGTGAAACCATTTTCAATTAAAGCTGAAAGTCTGCGCTTCGATCACATCTTGACTGTCTTATTTAAAATCCTCTGTGATGGCTTACAGAGGCTTACAAAAATGTGCCAGAAAAAATGAACTGACTTCACTCTGTCACGAAACAAAAAAGACAAATTGAGATTTTATTGCAGAAAATAAGAAATATTCTGTGAAGAATAGAGATACATATTTAACGCTCTTATTTTAAAAATCTCACGCCTAAGGCTGGCAGTAAAGAATTGGATTTTCTATTTTTATCTCTCTCTGGTGTTTGGGTCCTCTTCCGCTTAACCATCACACATCAAGGCAGTTAGGTTTACACATTTATTCAGTGCAAGCACCGAGAGGGAATTCACAAACCAGCTTCTCTGATTTCAGCCTGTCCAACTGAGCCGATTAAAAATGAGATCCGAGAGGACTGCGCCACTCAGCAATATGGAGGTCAAAACAAAGCACAGCAAGAACTATACTGTAAAAGAAACAGACACAAGAGAGACAACGTGGCAGCTAAAT
Organism: Pundamilia nyererei; assembly: GCF_000239375.1. Lineage (NCBI taxonomy): Eukaryota > Metazoa > Chordata > Actinopteri > Cichliformes > Cichlidae > Pundamilia > Pundamilia nyererei. The sequence continues at coordinate 5,500,891 of NW_005187403.1, read as the reverse complement.
AAGCTTGGTACATGAGCAAAGTATTACCAGGATTTAAGAAAGGCATATCTGCAGAGTAAACATCATCGCTACCTGTCGTTTAGGTCACCTGAAGACTGAGAATTTTGCCTTAAATACAAAACAGCTCGGTCTCTTCTCAGTGAAACTGTCAGCATAAACTGGAGAAGGCATGCAAAAAGTCAGTAAAAGTGATGCTGTGAAAATATTTGACCAGGGTAACATATATGCTTCCACTGTTTTAATGCAGTATTTTTTTGTTTGCTTATTTCTTTATTTTTCTTTAACCTGTGGGTGTTAAATACTATATTAAATCTTGAGTGCATGCACATTGCCCTCCTGTATCTCTTCAAGAAAAGACTCCTTTTTTCAATGTATTTGTTTTCTTTCCATTTTTAACAGTTTTTGAAAGGACGTCCCAAGTTGCCCTGCTTTTGTTGAACACTCTGTTAGGAAATATATTTCCATCCCTTTTGCGGTCTCTGCTCTTGCGTGCCTCTCTCAAACGCTCCTCTCACAGTCATCCCATTCTTGGAGCTTCTTCATGGATGGCAGAGCACTGTGTCAGCTACTGTCACACGTCTAAATGATCAAATGAAAGCTTCAGATGTGCATTTACTGTATACTGATGGGGAAAAAAGAAATACGTTTCTAAAATAAGAAAACAATAGTTGCAGGTTTTCAAAGTCCACACTGCTGTGCAGGAATAAACATGTGACTTGGATTTGAATTTGGCATTGGCGAAGCTGCTGTTATTTGACTTTACAGGAGACTTATATGTAAATTTCATGGTAATCCGATACTTCTCAAGAGATTTCACTCTGAAGACACAAATCCTTCCAATAATATATGAGAGTTTTCAGTCCAAATCAAAGAGAGGAGGTGTGCTAATTGGGACCCATTATAATCCATAGAACAACCCCAAAAATGAGGAAACTAAGCAATCACAGTCATTTTCACTCTGCTAATGAGTTAACTTACAAGCCTTACTTTTATTTAGCCTTTCATCTGCATTTTTATTTTTGGCGTCTTAGAGCTCGCGTCACCACTGAACTCTCTAAATATCAAGACTGAAGAGGTTAGGAAAAGAAACGGAGGGACTTTAAAAATTCTGAGTAGTTCAACAACTTTTCAGTGTTGCTAAAGAGATGCAAAGCCTTTAGGAGATCTGCTATATACCTCTTTTAGATGTAAAGTCTAGCTTTAATGAGATCTGCCAAAAGCACTTTATCACAAGAAAGAGAGAGATGAAGTCAATAAGGTCAATTTAAAAAGAGCAAGAAAGGCAGCCTGTTCAGCGTCTCCTTGCAGACCTAGGAACCCGAACTCAGAACTAACACCATTATCTGTCGCGCGACCGGTTATCAACATCTTTGGATTTTACATAAAACTCTGCTTGTGTTTAAAATAGCTCTCCAGAAAAAATCAACATAATTCAAAAATGTAAGATTTTCAATCTTGAGGATATGAGAAAATACTAATACACTCATCTGTGTGTCAAGCTTTTAAAATGTACTGCATACTGCTAGAATTTTGTTTTCTTTTTGCAGTGAACACATGCTGCGGCATATGTTTTGCAGATCTGATTTTAGCACGTTCAAAACAATTAGGGAAAGCAAGACTTCATTCACAACTGCTGTAAATCCACTGCATATCCACTGTTCTCAACACAAGAAAAAAAGAAAGAAAGAAAGAAAGAAAGACTGAGCTTTATGAAGAATCTGCCAGATACCCAAAGAGCATATCAGTGATATTTGTACAGGCGAGGACCTAACGAAGGTGTTTGGTCAGCGTGTCTGAAGCGGAAGCAGAACATAACAGTGTTTTCTTGTGTAATGTGTGTGTCCTGCCAGCAGGCAGCCTCTGGGGCGCCTAAGTGTACCATCTGTGACCAGGTCTGCCATGCCATCATATGCTGTACCACTGCCATTGACGATGGCGACGTACTGGAGCACATGACTTGTGCTTTCACAGCAGGAGAGCTGCAGATAAGAGCCAACAGGAAATAGCGTCATTTGTTTTTCTTTCTTTAAACACCCTGGTGGCCATGAGAAATGCTGTTTTCACACATATTGCTCTGCACACTTAAAATGTTTTTTGTTTTTGTTTTGTTTTTTTACCAAAATTCAGTGGCCCAAATTTAGTAAAGTGACATTTATTTTAGGAGCATTCTAGTTTTAGACCAGTGCCTATTAAGTCATTTGTTTCCTTTTTCTTATTACCCAGCTCTGACAAAGGTAAGATAACAAATAAATAAATAAAGTCCTCTGTAAAACTGCAAGATATGCCGCAAAAACCCGATGTTGTACCTGCTGTTTAAAATGAACATTTACAACTGCTTGCACACCGTTATCAGATGGATTGAAGTGTCGCAAACTGGAAGCATTTCCTTAATGCATTTATAGAGCAGCAGTGCTCCATGCAGTTCTATACTGTTAAACCATTACTAATGGAAACTTTTTGACTTGTCAAAAGAGGAGTAACTAATCCTAGATAATGGCTCATTTAAAAATAATCATTATCATCACCATCCTCATTATTATCATATCTTTACTGTTGCTGCTTTGAATGTAAACACCTTAAAATGCTTAAAAATATGCCCACAAAAATATCAAAATCTGTAAATATTACCATAAAAATTTCTAAAAAAAAAAATTATACATCATACTACACATACAAAAGTTCCTGCCAACACATGTAACAGTGGTATTGTTACGAGGTTAAATTTTGTAAACACAATAGCTTGAAAATGTTTTGATAAAACTTTGTAGGGGTGTAGAGTGTGCTCATGTTAACAGTCCGCAGCCAAGGTCAACGTAATCATTTATTGGTCAAAAATTGATAAAAAGCCTTACACCTTTGAAATTGTGGTGTAAGTACTGTATAAAGATTTAACATCAAGTTCAAGGTCAGGAGACTGAGATGTAGGTCAAAGCAGTAATAATAATA
>NW_005187403.1:5495514-5497644 GCF_000239375.1 Pundamilia nyererei | reverse complement strand
GAATCGATAAATGTGTTGATTCAAATGACGATTTGATGTACAAAGGCAAATCCTCGAGGATAAACTGCTGCTCTGATTTTCACGGTGGAAAATTATTAATTGCTGGCCTGCTGCTGTTAAAAATAAATAAACAAATAACTAGAGCTTGCCTAAAAGCTGCACACCCTGTGGTGTTTGAAAATTTAACGAGATTCAGGAAACATTCAGAAACGTTGCAGTGGTGAAGGGTGTCGATACGGGCAAATATTCATGATGCTGTCAGAAAGCTCAAGAAATCAGAAAAGCATGTGAACTAAGCTCCCCGCAGCTCTCAGATGGATCTCTGCTGTCCATCACTGCACACTTTGTGACACGTACCATCAGTTAAACACAAAGCATGACAAGGAGCTTCTCAGGAATAACTTACTGTTTAACTCAGTGCAGTATTCAGAAGTACTGCAGTGAAAAACAACAAAACCGAGCCACCAAATCACACGCGCAGAAAATTCATGTCACTGTTTTGGTAAATTCATACGCCAATGCATGAAAAATACTATGGATGATGAGAACGTAAGAAATATGGACGTCAATAGAGTTCAGCTTCTTTTCCACAACTGGATATCCGGACATGCAACGGCCAGCCCCAGTTGTGCAGGTGACAGGGATCCCAGGACCTGCCCAACCGGGCTACAGCACTGCTTGGCTGCAACGAGACATTTTTCTGGAGAGGCAACAGTCAGTGCTGCACTTCACAAATCTGGACTGTGTGGGAGAGTGGCCAGATGGCAGAAGACAGGAGTTTACAAAAAGGCACTGAAAGATTCTAAGTGCATGATGCAAAAGACTGTGGTCTGATAAAATGAGTGCCGGAGACTTGTAAACTGAGATTTTGGGGTATTTTTAGGGTATTGGCGGCATTGCCCTTAAAGTTGAGTAATCACACAGGCAGCATTCTGTTCAGGTTAACCTGCAAAGATCATGGCAAAAACCAAAAATGAGAACATTAGATTGCACAAAACTTTAACTTGAACCAAAGATTTGTCATATTTTAGATGTGAGACTGAAATCATCATGATAATTTTACATCTAGTAAAGTCCAGTGCTCACTATCTTGAAGCCTTCATCAGTTTGATTGGGCTGTTTAATCGTTTAACATTACAAAGCCTATCTGAGTGATTCCTGTAAACAGTGGAAAACATAGGAGATGGATATAGGCAAAAAGTCTTGTTATATTTGAGTTATAAAGGACAAATCTGCCATGAGAGAGAAGAGAAAAACAAATCTGATGCATTCATTTATGGTTATTATATTACAATTTCCATTAATTTTTCTTTCTTGTGTATTACTGGATAGTGATTCACCTGCTGCTCCACATACAAATTACACAAACATAGCAGTTCAAATTTTTCCTGAATTGGATTACGCCAATTCTTGTCTTTGATTGGTTTTCACTCAAACTCCCTCGAAGACAACTTTTGTATCAGAGTGCTGTAGCAGCCCATCTACGGTACAGGATGATAATAAGAAGCTATAATGGGAAGCGTCAACATCCCTGTTAAGACACAACAGAAGTATGAACAGGTGACAACACACATAACCACAAGAAGGCTCACAAGCTATTCTTTCAGACTGTGAGGATTATGAAGATGCAGGAGGAATGCAGACAGATCCTGGCTGTAATCCTGAGCCTGATGTCTGCCTGATAACCTAATAGGAAAGGTGCTTAGAGTTTAAGAATTCACAAGGAGTACACACATCCAATGAGCACAAAAAAAAGCTTAGTTTTCCTTTAAATATAAATGTATATATTTCAAAAGTCAACATAGGATTAGTGACATGTAAAGAAGAAGGAAAGGTGTTTGGTCCATATGCCATATTTGTGGAGGTATGGAGATGTCTGGGCGAGAGGGCACTGGACTTTTTATCCAGATTATTTGCCACAATTTTGGAGACTGAAAGGATGTCTGACAAAGAGAGAAGAAGTGTACTGGTACTGATTCTAAAGATCAAGGATAGCTTGATCTAGCTGTAGTAACTACAGATGCGATGTTTGCTATGAGAGTGTTGATGGAGAAGTACAGAAAGTCAGAAGGAGCTTCACCATGTTTTTGTCAGTTTAAAGAAAGTATATGATAGGGTGCCAAGAAAGGA
>NW_005187403.1:5493574-5494239 GCF_000239375.1 Pundamilia nyererei | reverse complement strand
TTTCAAGTAACGCGTTACTGCCCATCTCTGGTAGTGAGCGTAGGGAACAAGCAAGCCTGAAGAGGTGGAGGTATGCTCTAGAGAGAAGAGGACTGACCGGCTAAAATGTGTGGTTTGCTGAGCTGGAGGTGGCAGAGCTGACGATTTTAACATTTTTATTGGGATTAGAAAAGATTAGAAGTGGGTACAGTTAGGGAAGCGAGGCTGATATGGTTTAATTTCAACAACAGCCTTATAATTGTAGAAAGATATGTCTGTCTCCTCCTTAACAGGTGAGCTGATCTTGGTGAAACTGTGAATTAAGATTGGCCATACACAGTAATTATTAACATTTATATGTTTGTTTGTTTTTTAAAAACAAACATTTATTATATATTTAATATTTTTTCCAAGGACAGTCTGTAGCCAACGAAGGACCACAAACCTACTTATTTGTGGACAAACTGCTCTACCTCCTGAGCCAAGAATGGCTGTAACCTATTTATGTAGTGTAACCACGTCCTTGCTGTGTCTGTATGAGTTTCCTTGGGTAACTTCAGCTTCCTCCCAAAGTCCAAGCACATGCGTGTTTACTTAGCTTAGACCTTCCCAAGGTGTGGGGCCTGCCCCCTAGGGGAGGCGCAGAGCCATTGCAAGGGGGGCGCGGTATGAAAAGGGAAAAAAAA
>NW_005187403.1:5483806-5491482 GCF_000239375.1 Pundamilia nyererei | reverse complement strand
TGTAAAACCTGAAGATAGAGACAAAATACTGTTAATCTGACTATCTGCCATTCTGCAATTCATCTCATGTAAACAATAACGTGGCGCACAGCGTGACGTGAAAAGAGGCACATACCTTTGACCTCTGTGTCCACAAGTAAACAAAAAAAAGGAGTTTTAAAAAAATCTCCGTTTTCAGTGATTCGAAACGCCGTTTACGTGTGGATGAAACAACTGCGTTTTCAAAAATACCTGTGTAGGTGCGGACGTAGCTTAAAAGAGTTAGTAGTCTATTTCCTTACTACCTGTAATTTATTGCAGATTACTTGTATTTGCTTAATTGTTTACTAAATGTTTGAGATGTGAAATAAACCGCAATGGAGCAACATATGGGTGTGTGTGGTTGGAGGATGTGTTTGTGCATGTGCGTGCGTGTGCGCGGAACCACTGACTTAGCTGGTGATTTGGCATTGGCTGTGAGCCAAATGTGGGATAGAAGTGTAAAGATTAAAAGCACTTTATGAATACATGCTTAAATGTCGCTTTCAGTCTAAAGCTTTCAGCGATCAGTAGGACTAGAAAAGTGCCATATAAATTCTGGTCTACAAAAACTGACCTTTAAAAAAGGGTGCAAAACAGTGTAGGGGAACCCATTTATTTATATTATATTTTTGTTATTATTCATAAAATCTAGAGGAGACAGTGCAAGTGTGTAGATTTTACTATTTGGGAACATATATGTGCCAGTTTTGGCGCTCTAAAAAGTACACACAGTTACCTTTATGTCATTTAATAGCCCCAGGGGATACATTCATCTTCCTGTAAGGACAGAAAGGAGCTTTTACTGTACCCTTATTTCTTATTTCTGAAAGTGTGTGAATATAATACAAAGAAGCAAAAGCTCAAGAAAAGCACAAACACAACGAGGTCAATACTGGCACAGTTTTACTCGCAGATTCAACTTAACTGAGTTCAGTCTCATGTATAAACCATTTAATAATGCACAGGTCATGGTCTTGCAATCTGTTATTTATCATGTTAGTTTACTTTAAAGCGATGTGAATTAGCAAAGACATTTTGTTGTTTGGTTCCTTTAACATCTTCTTTGTGCCCTGAAGTCAAAATTAAGGGGAATTTTGAAAGAAATCGGCCTTCACCTGAATCAGTTCGTGGCTGCTGTGTTAACCGTACAAGCAACTGCAGCACAAGGAAGAAGGCAGTACACAAATAGGTCTGGCTGTGAAATGGAAAAGGCATCAATAGGAAGTGAAGACTGAAAAGACATAAAAGGCTAGGTAGTAAGGCAAAGTGATGATCTGGAATCGTGAAGAGGTTAAGTGTTGCTGTAAAAGAAAACAGGTGAAAAGAAGTAGAAAGGAAGATGGGAGGGGGGCACAGAGAGAAAGGACAAAGGAGGCGAAAGTGTGATGGCGAACGTAAGATGGAGAGGGGGTCAGGAATAAAGAGTGGGCAGACCAGTGAGCTAAATGACCAGGATCAAATTTCGTAGTGCAAAGCAAATTACGAGTCACAGTTATATTATGGCAAAACTCAAGTAAGCGATAAGCTGGTGTACTTCTCGCTGCGCTCTCTTTTAAAGACCAACAGCATGTTTTTGGGGGTTTTTTGGAAGTCAAAGCCCAGTTTGCGCTGGCACAGCGCATTAGTAAATCTGGACCATAGTGTATATCACTGAGGTGCGGGCAGCTTTGATAAAGCAGCACTGTAAGGGCTTTACATAAACACCATATGCTATCAGCCGGTGTCAGTCACTGTTGCCAATAAATAAATCGAAGTAAAAGCCTCTTGCAGATATCAGATGTTAGTTCTAACATGTGGTTTTGAAAACCAGTGTAAAAGGCTGTATATTAACCCAAACTACACTGTATTTGCTCATTTGTCTGTATAAGAGCGTCAGTAACATCCGATTCCTAATCCACAGGGTTTAATCTACTGGCAGCTATAACACCTTCAACTCTTCTGGGAAGGCTTTCTACAAGGTTTAGGAGCGTTTATGGGAATTCTTGACCATTCTTCCAGAAGAATATTTGTAAAGTCAGTTTGGGGATGTCCTGGTATGCTGAAGTATTAAGAACTAAGGAGGCCCAGCTCCTGTAAAGCAACCCCACACCATAATCCCCCTACTCCAAACTTTACGCTTGGCACAATACAGACTACGTCCACACTAGCCCGGATAGATTTGAAAACGGCGTTTTCGTCTGAAAACGCTCCGCATCCACACTAGCGTTTTCAGTCGTTTTTACAGAGTTGCACATCCACATTGAAACGGCCGAAAACACTCACATTCCAGTACTGCAGTAAACGCAAGAAGATTCGACCTGCCTCATTTCTGTCTGCCGCTTATTCACTTTCTGGCTCTTTCTAAATGGACTAACAATGAGGTGGAGTTGTTGCTGCGAGTAACACAAAAGTACTAAGTTGCAAAAGCAATTGAGAATTTGAAGAAAAGCTATCTGGAGCATGTACAAACTGATATTAATCTTCAATGGGGCTGTCAAAATTGAGAGCAAACAAAACAACTGCCGTATAATGCCCTCTGCTATCTTAGGTTAATTGGTCACATGACTGCATCATATGACTAAAATGCGTCATCGTTTTCAAAAGTCTGCATTTTCGCTGTGGATGGGAGGCCAAAACAGAGAGATCAGTGTGGACGTAGCCACAGTCACTGCCTCCCCATATTGCCAGACGGGGAGGCGTGATTCGTTACTGAAGAAAACACATTTCTAGTGCTCTAGAGCAGTGGTCCCCAACCCCTGGGCCGGTCCGTGAGTCGTTTTGGTACCGGTGTTGTGCCAAAAAGTGATTGTCTGCCAAAAACTGATTTCCAGTGTTTCTGTGTATTTTTTTATGTGTAATATCTTTACGTATGTTCGTAAATAGACTTCGGTGAACAGGGGATACAAAGGGGTTACATAAAGAATTAAAAAATTATCTGTTTTTTAAGTATCTTTACAACTTGTACTTACATTATAACCAATCCGGTCCTTTATCCCCACTTAAAATATTTTTACAGAACTATTGTAATATTTGCTGCCGTTTCTGCTGTCCTGTTGGGCAACTTACTCTTACAAAATACATTTTTAATGTTAATGAGATTTTTTTTACTGCATAAATAAAGGTTATATAAAAGTCGCTGCCAAAAACTGATTGCGGCTTGTATCTTGTTACACGAATGTTGTTTGTGGCTCAAGATGACTTTATGTCATCCATAAGGGATGCATTTGACATATGTTTAACATATTATAGCCCAACAAGTTACTTATAGCACTTTAAATATGAGCAATCGCTTTTTGGCAAATACCGGAAATCAGTTTTTGGCAGACAATCACTTTTTGGCACAACACCGGGTTGAGGCTCGGTTGTGAAATTTATGGTTTTCAGGATTTTTATGAGTTTTGAGCGTTATTTCTTTTCCCTTGTGTTGTGAATAATTTTTTTTGTACCGGTACTGGTTTTATTTTGTTGTATTTATCTACAACACCTTAAAGGCTGGTCCGTGAAATTATTGTCGGACATAAACCGACAATAAACCGGCGTAACAATGGTCCAGTAGCGATGTGCTTATACCACTGCATTCAACACTTTGCATTGAGTATGGCAAGTTAAGTCTTGGATGCAGCTGCTTGGCCATGGAAAACTGCTCCGTGAAGCTCTACGCTGTGTTCTTGAGCTAATGTGAAGATGACATGAAGTTTGTAGGTCTGGAGAGATTGACTTGGCAGAAAGTTGGCAACCTCTGCTAACTATGAATCTCAGCTTCCACAGACCCCATTCTGTGATTTTACATGGTCTACCACTTTGTGCCCGAGTTGCTGTTGTTCCCAATCACTTCCACTTTGTTAAAATAGCACTAGCAGTTGACTATGGAATATTTAATAGCAAGTAATTCCCTGAGCTCTTGAGAACGACTCATTCTTAAACAAATGCTTGTAGAAGAAGTCTGCATGCCTCTGTGTTTTTTTGTTTTGTTTACACCTGTGACCATCTAAGTGATTGAAACATATCAATTTCAATGATTTGGATGCTTGAGTGAATACTTGTGGCAATATAGTGCATTGTTTTATCAGTAATCTAAACAAGCAGAATATAGGTACTGAGAGCTAATTGATAAAAAAGCAAAACAGTCAAAAACAGCTGCTTACAATGCGACATAATGCTACCTTTATGCTACAGGGTTTCCCAGTGCTTTAAAATTTGACACCCAAGGTTTCCGAACAAGCATCACTATGTGATGCCTTGGGAATAAGAATGTGTTGGGGTTTCACAAAAGCAGCTGTAGGCTACATAAACAGATGTTTCACGCACACCAATATCTGGTATAAATAGTGCCAGACCACAGCTTGAGAACTGTACCACTGCTCTGTTTGTTCCATCCTCGAGAATATTAAAATTGCAACATGAGCTTGATATTGTATAAAAATAGAAGTACACGTTTAGAAACTGGCCCAGGAGCGGGACCTGTCGGAGACTCTTGTCTCTTTCCCTCAGTGTTCTCTCTCTGTGTCTAAATAAAGAATAAAACTGCTGGAGGTGAGAGGACAGGTCTAAAAAAGAAATCTCAGCAATCAAAGCTTTTACAAAGTCTTTCACTTCTTAAGTCTACCAGCCATTTGTTAGATGTGTAGTGAAACTAATAGTAGACTTCAGTAACATTTAATGACGATATCAATTACCTTAGTTTTTTGTCCTTTAAATAGCGGTTTTGTCCTTGAACCAACCAACCCGTGCAGGTGAGTGTTTGTTGCCCCCAAGTGGAAAGCCTATGTAAAGACAGGGAGAGAGGTCTGGCCATTAAAAGTATTTACACGAAAATTATGTTTACTTACATAAATGATATTTACTGAAGCGCATCAGACTTTTTAATATTTGTACTTCCATTTTATGGTAATTCATCCTACTACTACACTACATTTAAGATGGGAATGTATTTTTGTTCCAGTTACTCTTCTTCCATTTACCACGAAAGCTTCCATCAGTTACTTCAGTTTCTATTCAAACAAAACAAAATGAGATGCATTTAATTACTTTATCAATTCATTTATATCTTGATTTAAATCCCTATTGTATTGCATGTAAAAAAAAATGCATTAGAGCTGTAAAACATTCTCTCCGGTATTTAATTGCAAATCAGTTATCATAATTTTAGTGCAGCAACATGCCATAGTCTATCTTCTTAGAAATAACTCCCCAGCCTGCTTAAATCACATTTAATTAAAGCAGGCTGAATAGCCAGCGATGCATATGACAGATGATTTTGACTGCACGAAATGACGTTTTTACAGCTCTATTTAACAGGTAGAGCTAACAGCTAGAGAAATTTCTTTAATAAATACACTTGTGTGAAAATGAAATTTCTCCCTGGACTCTGTGTGGTCCTGTGGAAAAAACAGAGTACATCCTTACTGCCTCCATGGGAATTAAGTATTTACATTTTGTATGTAATGTTAAGATTCTCTTAGATTAAGGTCCCCCATTCACCACACAGGGACCTCTGCCCACTTAAATGGGGAACAAATGAATATATGAATAAAGTCATTCATGTGATATTTTCTGAATGTATTTTTTACAAATAAATAAATAAGCCAAGTTCATTTACATCAGATTGAGTTGAGCTCAATTACTTTGTTACACTTTTGAGATGATGTGACTTACAGCAATCTGATACCAGTGTTATCCTTGATATAAAACTAATTATATCCCGACTGCTTCCATACAAAATAAGAAGGTTAGTAGCAGCCAGGTACTGCTAATCTAATTATTTGATTAATTCATCATCAATAAGTACGAGCAGCTCTGTAAAAGCAAAGGTTTTTGCAGTTTGCTGGCTTGATGCATTCAGATGTGTGTTAACCCAAATACCACAATCTTCCCAGGAGTGGACATTCCCAGAAACTCATTCCAAGATCAGACTGTCTGCAACAGAATTGCTGAAAAAGACAAGAATCAAGATCTTACAATCCCCCAGACTCCAATCTGATTAAAATGCTGTGGTGGAACCTTAGGACGGCTGTATTTAAATGAATGCCTTCACCTCCGTGAACTGAAATTTCTACACAATAATGAAAAATACTCATAAAGTCATACAGAAAACAAATACTGCATGCTATTGCTGCTAAAGGTGGTTCAAGATGCTGTTGAATCTTCATTTTTCGCTTTCTTTTTACCAACTAACTTTTTTAACACTAACTTTCTTTTTCATTCAGCTATAGAAGAATTTGCACCACTAGACACTAAAATGCCCAGTAAGTCAAAATTAGCTCCAGTTTGATCAGTTAGACTGGTCAAATAGTTCTCCAACAACATTAAAGCTGCTGAAAGTGGAAAGAATAACATTGTTTATCTGCTCATATCCTACCTATCAAGGACTTGGACCAAACAGGCAGGAAGTGAACAGTTCAATGTGCCGGAAGCAGAAAAATAGGCAAAATGTGAAAATCATATTGTGAGGGCTGGACACCAGGATGCTCAAAACAGCAGGTTGTTGGGAGTTTCCTGTATCCAGTGATGCACAGTGGTTTTGGTTGTATTATGTGTTCCAGTGCTCCACAAGTGTTGTGTCTGCCCATAGCTTCTCAGTGTGCAGTACAGCAAGAATTTATACACCTGCAAGATCTTCTGTTTGAAAAATAATGTCAAACGTACATACAGTATTATATGAATCACATGATTAAAACACACATTAACTTGCAGCTTTTTCTCTGTCACAACACCAATGAATCCTTTGCTTCTTTTAAGTGTGTAAGTACAATTCTTCACAGCTGTTCTGTCACATCAACCTCTCCCAAAAACACTTCCACTGTCCTTTTTGTTGTATTTTGTTTTGGGGGGTTTTCTTTTTCCATTGTGTTTTATTTTATTTAACTGTGCCACACAGCAGGTGCAAATTGGTGCAGTGTTTGTGTTTTGATTGGTGGTGAGTTCCAATAAACCTGTACTATCTTTGTGTGTGTGACGGCAACCTGCTCACTGCCAATGTGCGCTGGGTGCCATCTAGTGGTACTCATTCAACAGTAAAGTCAAATATAAAGCATACAGAATACATAGGTTTGTTCCATCATAGCATGTAGACTGAATTATAGTTGTAGTTAGAGCATATGTTATCTAAATGCTGAAAAATACCTTCATTAGGTATGCAAATAGAGGAAAACATACAAAATATACTAAAAATCATTATTTCCATTTTTCCTAGAGACTGAATCCTGTTTTTAATATCCTTAAACCCGAGCTCCTGTTTGCAATCCATTTTTAATTTCTCCTAGCCATTTGTGATTTGCTGAACCTAATAAGTATATATACTAAGCTTCTTCTATGAGCAGGAAGTTATTACTTTGTTCCATAGCAGTCACACATCTCTAAGTAATGGGGGTCCACATATGCAGTCATCGGGTTCTTTCACAGCATAACACAATAAAGTCAACATTTCCCAATATGAGGATACAAAGTTTCAATACAATGAGACACACTAACTTCAATAACTGAATTTAATTTATTTGGCAATCAGACATCTAAGCAAATGATTTTACTTTTTTTAAAGGAAGATACCACACTGTTCTAAACCAAAAATATCCAGCAACAAGATGTATTTGGGATTGATGTTCAAGATGAAGATAAAGTATTTGGCTTCAATAAATATTGCAGTTTGAGTGTCTAATAATTATATATATATATATATA
>NW_005187403.1:5481968-5483775 GCF_000239375.1 Pundamilia nyererei | reverse complement strand
TTTTGCTGCTAATTCATTCTTCCTATAACTATAATATGAATATAGGGTTAAAGTGTTGCTATGATTCCTTGCATGAACATCATTATTTATTCCTTGTTGATCATAAAACTGTGAGTACATTAGGTTTTATTAGGACATTTTGTTCATCTCCAAAGCGGTCTTTCATGCTTCACTCAGATTGTGCTCCAATCTGCTGTTGGTATTTCTGGGTCTGCCTGTTTTCAGTCCTTGACAATATTCCCATCTGTGGAGGATAGAAAAAGTTTTTTCTTTTTGTTTTTTTGCTGACAAAGAGAGTAGCCTTCTCTGTGTTTGACCTTTTCTCTGAGCATACTTCACTTGTCTTTGCCATTTTTTGCAGTTTCATTCTACTATCCAGTTCCAAGATCGTCCAATTCTCAGTAGATATGTTCTTCTAAATTTATGCTGTTGCCTTTCAGAAAGTTGTCTTTCTGTGACAAATTCACTTACCTTTATTTATTATTTAAAAATGTAAACTCACTGCATGCCTCGAGAGAGAAAAAATAACATTAACTTAAACATAATATCTACATTTTGTATATAATGTAAAGATTTTCTTGTATTTGGGTGCCCCACACCACACAGGGACAGGAACACTGATTTAACTACCATTTAATAAACTCATTTTGACGTTCATTTAACTTGTAATTAAGTAGAGCTTCTTTGCCTCGTTACACTCTTGGGTTCATACCAGTGATACCAGTGCTACAGCTGATACAAAACTAATTACATCCTGATTGCTTTCATCAGAACTAAGAGGGTAAGTAGCAACTAGGCGCTGCTAATCAAATGCACCTGATCAGGAAGTGTAAGCTCTGCTATAAAAGCAGAATCCAGGTCTGGAGTATTCAAGTGTGTGTTAACACAATGCCATAATCTTACCAGGAGTGGATGTCCCAGCAAATTCACCCCATGTTCAGACTGTGCAATGTCGAGAAGCTGGCAAAAAGCCTAAAAGCTTACATCTCAGGCTCTATAACGCTGAGTCGGCATGTTAAAGTTCACTGACAGTGCAGCATACAAATGAGACCAAAGTGAAGATGTTTGGGGATGATGCTCGGCACTACATTTGGAGACAACCGAACATCTCAACTTAGCACCAGCACTTCAAACCAACTATCGAGCACAGTGGTACAAAGCAAATCTACAACAGAACTGCTGAAAAAGAAAAGAATCGAGGTGCTGCAATGGCAGAGTCAAAGTCCAGACATAAACCTGACTGAAATGCCGTAGAAGGACCCTAAGAGAGCTGTGCATCAACAAGCCAACGCAATGTTTTAAGGAAGAGTGGTCCAAAATCCCTCCATAACAATGTAAGTGACTGATAAATTCATACAGAAAACAAACACTGCACGTTTATTGCTGTTTATGGTGATTTTACAAGCTTTTTTAAGCCCTGTGAAAACTTTTTTTCAAATGACTGCATCAACCTTAAGTAATTCTTACTAAAAACAAATAAGTTAATCTAACTTGCCTCACTTTCTGGGGCAGCTGTGGCTCAGTAGGTACAGCAGGTCTTCTACTAATTGGAAAGCTGACTGCTCCAGCCAAAGTATCCTTGGGAAGGATACTAAACCCTGAGTTGCTCTCAGTGTGTTCATTGCAGTGTGAATGTTAGATAGAAAGCACTTAGTTTAGGGTATTGACATCACCCCACCAGATGGGCGGCGTTGTGGCCACTACCAGCTCCACCACCATCATCAAGTTTGCTGACGACACCGTCGTGGTGGGCCTGATCTCTGATAACAACGAGACGGCCTACCTGAAGGAGATTAGGAATCTGGAG
>NW_005187403.1:5476314-5481105 GCF_000239375.1 Pundamilia nyererei | reverse complement strand
CCTAGTTAAATTTACCCTTTTTAATTTTTCATATTTATTTCCTATCTTATTCATAGCCTTTTCCTTTTTTGTTTTCTTTAGGTCACGAGCAGTTGTCCAAGCATTTCACTACATATCGTACTGTGTATGACTGTGTACGTGACAAATAAAATTTGAATTTGAATTTGAATTTGGACATACTTTTTTTTTTTTAAGTGTTACGTGCTTAAATTGACAGAAGAAAGTCAGAAATCTACTCTGTCATGAACAAAATTGTGTATTTTTCACCAAAAATGTAAACCTCATTTTGATTTATTGGGTTAATAACACTTATCCTTATGCCATTTTGAAGTTTCGAGTAAACCATTTTTCAAAGAAGGGGAGTTACAATATGTATATATTCAGTTTTAGAAATCATATTCAGTGTTAATTGTAGCGTTAAGTGTTAACGCTAGCTTATATTCATAAACAACACTGCCATATGCAAAATTAGGGTGGCACTAGGGGTGGCCACCTCATGCCACCACAGTAAATCCGCCCTGATGGGATCTACAGTGACCTTGACCTCAAGTTCAAGGTCGGAGGTCAAGAGGATTTTGAAATTGATTCCATAGGCATGTCTACGAGGAGGCTGAGGGGTAGCACTGGTGGTCGCCGGTATTTTAAAGGGGCGATTTATTTCAGTAGGACATCACTTATGTAGACTGGTTGTAAATGCTTGTTTTACACAGTTTATGTAGCAAATTAAGGTGAATAATAAGCCTTGTGGATTTCACTGAAATTTGCTGATAATTTAACTGTCTGAAGACTCTTTGGAATCACTGTGTCAAATCATGGTACGACTCTTACCACGTAAATACTGCAGAAAGGGAAAGGAGCCTTTATAAGCTTCTTGATTTCTTTAAATCTGAACAGAGATGTTGAACAGCTTCCATTGCCAAGACAGAACACACTCAAAGTTGCTGCCAACCTCCAGTGAGATTACACACTGTAATTCTTGCCAGTGTCTGCTGGCACAAATGTAACTTGTCTGAAAGTAAAAATCTTACAGAAATGTCAACTTAGAAAGATAGCCATTGTGTTTGTTGTAATAAATGTTGAGGCAGCCCTTTATTCACAGAAGCCTGGTTATCTTTTAAAGGAGAAAGAAACCAAATCAGGGGACAAATACAAATAAGCTTGTAAAATACAACCAGTAAACTTGATTTATTCTCTGTCCCCCCCTTTTTTTTTATCATGTTCAGATTGTGCATACAAATAATATTTACGCTTCCGAGCACGCCACCATGTGATGACGTCATTTGTACAGGAATGAGGAGCTTGACATTTTGTTTGTCTCGGTTTCGCACAGCCACAGGTTGGCACAACTCACATGTGTCATTAGCTGCCATTACAAAAGCAAAATGCCAGGCTAACACGACACAATACAAAGCCTCGCTGAAATCGGTACGTACCATTTATACATGTCAGCCAGCCGTTAAGCGATTAACATGGCACACAAGATCCCAACAAATCATTCCACTGTGGAGGAGCTGAATTACACAGCTGCTTACTAATCTAACTGGGGCTGCTGTTTGATTAGCAATTTAATTTGTTCTCCGGGGAACTAATTAAAGCGCACATCAGTAGGTGCGCAGAATCCATCCCCCGCATCCCCAAAAAACAAACAAACAAAAAGGCTGGAAATGCATTAGTCTGAAGCCATTTGTTCTCCATGAATATGCTGGGCATTGTAGTTTTTAGCAGGACTAAATAATGCATTTGTTTGGGACTGTTTTCATCTGTGGACTGATACATTTTTGGCGATGCAAGTATTCACAGCGGCAGGATGCTGTATGTAGGATTTACAACAACGTTCATGTTTAGGCTGATGAACACGTCAACCGATGTGACAGTGGTGCATCTAATGGTTTTGCAACGTCAGAGGGAACAACAGAGGATATTTACAGAGTGGTCTATAGAAGAAATTTCATGTTGATCATTGTCTGCACAAAGAGCAGAAGCCTTCTTAAGAGCTCTTAAAACATGTTTTAATATAAAAACAAATGTCAAATTTAAGAAGTATCAAAACAAGCTGTCACAAATGGTTGATACACGGAGTATCCTATTACTTCGGGGTCAACTTTAAGATTCTGGTTTTGACTTTTAGAGCTCTGGATGGACAAGCACTGACATACATCAGTGAACTTTTTCATCAATGCATCCCCAACAGGTCCCTGAGGTGATGTAATCAGGGCCTGCTGGCTGTACGTCATACAAGGATGAGAACGAAAGCCTTTGCATCAGTAACCCCCCAAGCTCTGGAACTCCCTCCCACTGAGTTTGAGATCCGTGGACTTGGAAACATCTCATCTCTTTAACTTTTTTTCGTTTTTTGGCAAGGTTGTTTTGTGGGGAAATCCCAGCAGATCAGCACTTTCTGAAAAACTCACACCAGCTGGTCGGGTTCGAACAACCACTTAAATCACCTTTCTTGCCCATTTTGATGTTCTGTTTGAACTTCAGCAGGTTGGCTGGACAAATATGAACTCAATAGAAGGGTTTAGTAGGATGAAAAAAGTTTAAAACTCAATCATTACTTTCAATGTGGTTTAATAAACAGTTTGATGATCCTGTCAGTACAAAGGGCATCTGACAAGAAGTAGTTGTGGTAAAAAAGTGAACATGTAGACTAAATACGCAAAGGTGGGAGTGCTGGAAAAGTACACAAGGGCAGGAATTGGAGATGGTGAGGTTTTAAAAGCAAAGCAGGAAACAAACTTAAACTTAAGATGAATAATTATTTTGCATCATCTCATTTCCCCTTTAATAAATAGGCCCAACCAGCTTTTTCTTCCTAAAAGAAACAATTTTATCTTTCTCCTGTTTGAGATAGCTGGTCACACGTTTAACATTATTAACCGCTTAAAGAACAGAAGTCTGGCTGAGTTGATAACAATAGTGCCGAGAGGTTTCTGTTTTGATTTACATTTCTTTAAGTTCAAGATACCTCTGTGACTCTTAATTCAAGAGTTTGATGCCTTCATTTTTTGATGAACTATGAAGAACCAGAATTAAACATCTGACATATTTGGAGTGGAGACTGACCAAACAGCTCTGAGCCATTCCTCTGAATCACATCCAAAGAGTTTTTCTTCAGGAGTGCTTGCTGCTTAACTGAACAGTGCAACACAGAAGTAATAGCTTGAAGGAACAGAAATAGACTGCAGTCTTCATAATTTAGGCTATTCTTGTTCCCGATGGGTGTTTGGGGATAGCCTGAGGTAGGACCTGAAAAGTGAATCAAAAATGGAATGGGTCGTTTAAATAGGGCAGACGTTTCTTTTGAGCCGTGCAAGTCGTGAGGATATGCCTGAAGTATTTTCTCAGCAGTGTTCAGCAGTCACTTTGGGGAATAGAGGAAGAGAAGTGCATGAAGTTCCCTTAACAAGACAGAGAGCTTGTTCGTTGTTTCATCTAAACAGACGGATGCATGGATTTGTCACCAACACTGGGTCATATTGTGTTAACATACGGTACATGTTTAAATTCCCCAGTCTCTGGCAAATGAAGCAAAAAACTGAATTTTAACATATTTTCCACAACAATGTTTCACTGTCATTTTACAGCAGAGTAAGGGGGACTGGGGAAACAAGTGATTCGTTTGAACATGTTAGAGTGATGACACTGATGATAGTGTCAAGGATGCTTTCAAAACTGATCGACTCATAAATAAATATATCAATACTGTCAGATTTTAATCTATCCAGCAATAAAATCTGAGAAGCATGTCATCAGGACTGGCTTCATTTTACAGCATGACAATGATCCCAAGCACACTGCTAAAACAGTAACAGAATAGCTGGATAGAAGCGAGACAATGGACCACCACTGGTCACAGATTGGCCTCCCCAGAGCATGGACCCCAACATTATTAAAGCAATGCAGGATCATCTTAACAGAGAAAAGAACAAAAGGTAGACAAAATCAAAAGAAAAGCTTTGAATGTCCAACAAGAAACCTGGAAAACTATTCCTTAAGACGAAACAAAGCTGAAAAAAAGTTGCCCAAGAGAGCTCAGGCTATGTTGGAGAATAAAGACGGTCGTACCAAATATTGACTTTCAGACTTGCTGGAAATGTGCAAACTGTTTTTGCCTTGTTTGCTGCATTTCCATGTAGGTTTGCAAATTACAATAAATCACTGCACATTTAACATTTTCCTAGCAAAATTTGCAGTGACACGTACTGTGTGTGTCATTGCTTGTAATAACTTCAGCCAAGGTTATGCCTTTGGCATCATTTGCATGTGTCATTATGTCTGCAAACACAATAGCTTGAAAAGCTTTGAGTAAATTCTGGTAAAACTTTGTAGGCTACAGAAGAGGTTCAGGGCCACTGGAAAAAGTGAGGATGTTTTTTTTTTTCCTAGAATGCTGGAAAAGATGTAGCAGTCCAAATTGTAAATTATAACCAAGCTGAACTTTTTTTTTTTTTTTATGCATTTTTTTTCCCCTTTTAAACAAGAGTAGTGTTTGTCTTATTGTTTAAGTTCCATATTGGCTCAATAAATATGCTACAAAGTAAAATTTTATATGCAAGCAAAGAAACCATTTTCCACTGATCCATGGTCACAGTGGGGTCACTACAGCAGGTAGCTGTTCATGTTTGATTTGGCAACTTCACACTGGCCTTGCCCTTCCTAACTCAACCCCAAAGGGCTGGAATCAAACCAGCAACCTTTTGCTAGTCAAGTGAATGTGTTAGCCATTACAAGGTGTCACTATATTTCAAAGTAAGACATTTGACCATCACTTGTACATAAACACATTTT